>NW_017299674.1:22895-28795 GCF_001594075.2 Trachymyrmex cornetzi
GACCTTCAAGCAACTATTCAAGGTCATACTAATGACACCATCTTATGTCCCCCTCAAAACCATACAACTTTTGTCCGAAACATTTTTTTCTAAGATCAAAAATAAAAAAGTTATTTGGGGTGGGACATTAAAATGGGACACTCTGTATAAGTAAGTTTAGTCAAAGTATGCTCCTTCAGAAGCGACAACTTTCTCCCACTTTTCCGGTAATAAACGGATTCCTCGAATGAAAAAATCTGGTTCTTTTGAAGCGATCCATTCATCAAGCCATTTTTTGATATCTTCATAAGAATTGAATCGTTCTCCAGAAAGGGCCGACTGCATGGATCGGAACAAATGGAAATCTGAAGGAGCAATGTCCGGTGAATACGGCGGGTGGGGCAGAATTTCCCACTTTACTCCTTCCAAGTATTTCTTGATCGGTTTTGCAACGTGTGGCCTTATGTTGTCATGTAACAGAATCAGCTCGTTGTGCCTATTGTCCCATTCCGGTCGTTCTTTTTTCAAAGCTTGGTTTAAACATATCAGTTGTAGTCGATAACGATCGCCAGTGATGGTTTCGGACGGTTTGAGCAGCTCATAATATATAACACCTCTCTGATCCCACCAGATGTACAATTTAATCTTCGAAGCATGGATATTTCGTTTTGGCGTTGATGGACCTGGTTCACCTGGCATCACCTATGCATTCAAGCGTTTAGGGTTATCGTAGTAGATCCATTTTTCATCGCTAGTTACGATACGATGTAGAAAACCCTTCCTTTGTTGTCGTTGACGAAGCATCACGCAGATGACCAAACGTCTTTCCATGTCTCACTCTTTCAATTTGTATGGCACCCGATTTTCTTCTTTTTGCACCATTCCCATTGCGTGTAGACGTTTTCCAACAGTGGATCTATCAACATTTAACTCTTTTGACAACCTATCGAGTGATAAACATGAATCTTCTTCGAGTAATGCTTGCAATTCTGTATCTTCAAATTTTTTCGGTGCACTTTCGCGTTCTTTGTCACGCACGTCAAAATCGCCACTGTTGAATCGCCGAAACCATTCTTTACAACTGGTTTTCGATGGAGCATGCTCACCGTAAGCATCTACGAGCAAGAGATGCGATTCTGCAGCACTTTTCTTTAAAATAAAATAATGGAGTAAAACTTCCCGCAAATGTTGCTTTTTTGGAATAAATTCCGACATCTTCAACGCAAAAAAAGTTACTCTTTTTTACGCTTCGAACGAATGCCAACTATTGGGCTCAAAAGTTTGAACACAAACCTTTCAAACACATGTGTTGCCGTTCTATCGAACACACAGGCAATGCTACTAACGACATCTTTCTACAATGGGCTGAAACTTATTCCCATACCTAATACAATACTCGTCTATTCAATAATTCTAAATGTTCGTATAATTTCAGCCGCGCCAGCGCCGTCGTGAATGCCGCGAACGTTGGTCTGCGGAGAAGCTACGACCGCTTCTTCTCGCAATCTCCACGAGACATATATTACCTCGTCGTTGACGGGTAATATATCGGTTATTTCGTGTTCTGGACTCGTGAGCAAAGCTGCCAATCGCTGGTAATTTTTCACGATCTCGGTGTTAGGCAAATTGGATTGTTGACCGAATTTTCCCCAAAAGGAATTTAAGCAGATCTTTGCAACCGAACATAGACTTGGATTTCGAGTGTTATTTTTATCGAGAACGATACCCTCGGTTTCCTCGTATTCCCAAAGATATCGCTCCTTAGCTTCGTCATCCACGCATTCGTTCGGCCATCCGCTAGCTTCCTGCTTCAATTGCAAAAACTATTGATATATCCGATAAAAAATCCACCCTGCCGCGTATCGGGATCATATCGCATGACTTTGTATTGCCAAATTTCGCTCACTTCCGACACGCGATAACCTTTCTCGACGGCTTTGCATAATTCACAGGATACCCAGGTACCCTCGAATTCACGCTCGGCGAGACTGTGAGTATACTCAGCTTGCGAGAACGTTTCGCAGCAACTCCGACACAGCGCGAACAACAATTTGTCACGTATGCGATATGGGAGTACCGGATGAAAGTGATCACGCGGAGGGAATACTTTACAACGAATGAGTCCTTCGAGCGAGTTGAAATCGAAATCCGGAGCTACTCCGATTAACTCGGAACATTCCTCTCCGATGTAGATCTTTGGGTGACCGATCGGAAAAGCACCCGTTTTCACTACATAGGGATACAGAGAGCATACGTCTATGTAACGTATTTTCTCCGTTCCCGCAACATCGCATCGAGTTGCTATATTTCCCGTTCGGCCACCGAAAAATGCATCGCGCGGATCGAGAGGTGAGTTCTTTATTATCTGAGCATTTTCAAGAAAATCGCTCATCTCATTATTTTCCGGTCGAAATCACACTCCCATTTCTCCATCACCAGGTATCCCCGTCGTCGAAGACGCCATGTCGCTGCGAGAGTTCGCTCGTAGCGCGCGTCGATCGTATCGCCATGATCGGTGGAAGAATTGAGTTTTCTTTCGCGATTTATTCGGAAGCATGATGGACACTCACGCCAAAAGCATCCGTGAAATTGTAATACGTAACATCGCGTCTCGTTCTCCAAATCAGTTTCGTAATATCCATCGACGGGCGTACCGGCAATCCGAAATTCGCGCCATCGCCCCGCGTAGCTTATCCATTGATTGAGCTCACGCTCCATCCACACCAACCACTGCACGGCTTTGCGCGAGTGATTATCTCTATATTTGTATCCACCCACTGGAATGACTCCTATTTCTTCCTCGCGTAAAAAGTTTCTGCGAAAAATTTTCATACACGTAGAAGCTATAGTTGTGCATTCCACGAACGGACACACGCTCCCGCGTTCAAGAAAAATTTTCCTGAAAGCCAAGCACGCTCGTCGAGGGATATCTACGTCGTTACGACAATATTTGACTATTTCGAGTTGAAAATAAAAAATAAAGCCGGATTGTGTCATTTTATAAAATACTCGCGTTCCTCGGGTTTCATTTGTTCGGGCGAATAATACCGTGCGCTAGGTATTGGTCCTATATATGCTTGATACTCTTTTCTATTGAATAAATGAGGAAAGATGCCTTTACCTGATGTATCCTGCAGTCCGAAAGCCTTAGGTAAATCAGATAATTGCATCGGCATATAATTTGATCTATCAATAAATTTCGTGTTACCGACCGTCATGATGATAATTTTTATCCCGTTCAAAATCACCCGTGGCTCTTGAATTATGCCAGATTGTTCTACGATGTATTTTAAGATAAACTGAGCGTCAAACGCTTTCGCATTATGCGCGATACAAATTATTATGTTAAGATATTTTGACGTTCGCGTTGCGAAATTTACAAATTCTTTTACCGGATCATGGCGAAAAACAAATTCACGCACCTCGCACCAACGACATCGCGTCGACATTTTTTGTATTTCCACGCACGTTTCGCAAATTTGTTGCGCGACGCAAAGAGTCGGTATGTGTATCTTTACGTTCTCCGTTCCTTCGAGCGTCTCGTCTTGTCGGGTTTCGAAGTCATAGAACACGAATGCGACGCGATCTTCTTTACTTCGCGCATCATTCTCACTTTCGACGTCATTCTCGTCGTTTACCTGGTTCTCTTCTCGCATTGTCCCAGCATTCGTCCCCTCTCCGGGGTCTTCGACTGTGACTTTACGACGAAGAGGCTGTATGTAACAAGAATGATTCGAAGTTTGCGAGTGACAAATTTTACAAAAGATAACGTCGCAGTCGTGACGCGAATTCGATTTCACGAAGCGTCCGCAGTCGTTGCAAATTCTAACGGATTTGCAAACACTTGCGTCCGATTTTCCGTCGTGAGATCTTTCCGCACGATGATGCTCGAAACAGAGATTTCCGAAGAACGTACGATTACACGAATCGCACCTAACCAACTCGGCGCCAGTACCCTCGCACGACGGAACCGCGTAACATCGCGAATATTTTTTCGCGCAACGATGCTCTCTACCATTCCGATACACGGTGTTGCACGCCACGCAATATCCCCCTCGAGAACCGGCCGTGGCTTTCATGTTTAGAATTGGCTGATAATGCCTCGAACGCTCGTAATACATAATATTTAAACGGAATGAAGGTTCACGATCTAGGGAGGAGAGTAACGCGCAGCCGTCGTACAACGGATTCTCGCCGCGACCAAAAGTACTGAAATTGTAAACAACTATCGCGATATTTTCCGCAGCGAGAAACCGTTGAAATTGCTCAATTTCACGAATTTCGCATCCCTCCTCAGGAATCGTGATACCCGCAGAAATCGTTAATTTTTTAGCCAACTCGCGTTGTAAAGAAGAACGCTGCTGTCTCACAGATTCCCATCTTTCATGTAGTTCCCCCACGCGTAACTGCCCGCGATCGTAATGCACGCGTGCCGCTACAAGCGAACGGGGAAAACATAAATTGTCGGAATTGGCAATTTGTAAAATCGAGCGTTTGGCTACGTCTTCGTGCGTTAATCGATTGGACTGACGTCCGCGACAGGCAGGTAGTGAAATTCTGAAAACGCGTACCGTGAAATTTTTCGCGATATCGATTCCTCCAGCACTTTGCGCTAACGAACTCACGAGCCCCCATATGTCTTCGTGGGTTAGATCGCGTGCTGGACGAAACGACAATTCCGCTGGACCACGCGCTAGATCAGCCGACTCAAACGATAACCCGACGTAATCGCTCGGTTCGCACGTATGTACCGCATACGTTCGGATTTCACGAAACGCGTTTTCTAGCCATTGAGCGATATCGCTACCTTCAGGTGGCGGCCGTATCGCGAAAGTCGCCTCTCTTCCTAGAATCGCGAAATTCCTAAATGGCCGCGAGTTTTCCGCCCGTAAATCTATATCTAACCATGTTCAAAAATGTAAGCAGATCTTCAAAAATGTAAACCTTTAACAATTGAAATAATTATGTAACAATATATATTATTATGAAAAGTAACTGATATATTATTCAAAGTCTCAGTTCAAAGTGAACATACATAAAGCGTATTCTCAAAAATGTAAACCTTTAAAAATTAAACTTTTATTTGATAATATATTGTTTCATAATATACGTATATTCAAAAATTCAAATGATTATCTGATAATATATTACCATGACAAGTAACTGATATATTACTAAAGGTGCCAGTTCAAAGTGAACATACATAAATAAAGTGTATATTATCTAAATTTATACAATATTTTATCATGGAAAGTAACTCATATGTTATTGAAGGTACGAGTTCAAAACGAACATACATACCTACAAGTAAAACAGACTATAATTTCATTCTAGAAAATAAGTGCGATATGTTATTCTTAGTGCACAAGATATAAAAGTCGTTTATTGAGATTTGACTTAAAATTTATACTAGCCCGTACAATGAAAAATAATTGCTTGTAATTCCAGAGTACCAATTTGTTAATGACTCGGAAAAAGAACATGGCGGCCTGCTTTCAAAAAACTTTGATGAGCTTCTCGGTGTCCACTTCGAAATAATGTCGAAGCTTTTACAGAATTCCCGTAAGAAATAATACGAATATAGTAAACCAAAATTTTGTAATTAGACTTTTATTCCGCCGATCCCCTCAATAATGACACCATTTGAAGTACGAAAAGTGTCATATTAGAACGGTATTTTCTAGAAAGTTCTAGAAGGAAGTGAATATATTACGTGAAATAATCAGTAAAGTTTTTAACCGTATAGCTTGTCTGTAACTGACTCAAGAATTGATATATTTTATTGTCATGATAATATATATTGTTAGATAATCATTTAAACTGTGAACTGGCACCTTTATTAATATATCAGTCACATGTCATGGTAATATATCGTAATATTATCATTAATTTTTAAAGGTTTATATTCACTTTGAACTGAC
>NW_017299674.1:29942-30145 GCF_001594075.2 Trachymyrmex cornetzi
AATGTTAAATAGATAAAAATAAAAAGTAACAAATAGAAAGTGAGCAAGCGTTGTATTTTTGACTAGTAATGATAGTGTATTTTTGATCAAAAATCTAATACTTTTGGCACTTCAACTGTATTAATAATACTGTAAATTACGAATTATTATATTATAAAACAAAACGTTATAAAACGAAACGTTATTATATTTTTTTTGTAAAA
>NW_017299674.1:32875-37751 GCF_001594075.2 Trachymyrmex cornetzi
GGAGCCACTACCGCGTCTCCTGATAATTAAAATGATTGACCTCGTGCTGCCAACATCGTTGCTCCTGTTGCTGATGCTCCTTCTCCTGATCTTCATTTTGAGCCTGACGAGGTGTCGGTGATGTCGACGGCGACGGTGCTGGAGTCGACTGACGGGACCGTGGGGGTGACACTAGTTGACGATCTCCCCTTTGTGAAGGCGAAGGGAGAGCGTCTGAGGGCTGGACAGCACCACCACCAATTTGTACTGAAAAGATAAACAAAATCTTTATTTAAATTTCGTTGACTTTGCTATATTATGCATAAAGCTTATCCCCCTCCTCCACGTGTCATAATGTAACCGAAAAGTAAGGTAACTCACCTTTAGCTGCTTCATATGATCGTGAGCCGGGGATATTTTTTTCGCTCAAGAAGTCTCTCTAATGTGACAGCGACCGCGGTAAAACCGGTGAGTAGAAAACTTTTAAAAAAATTTCACGAAACAACGGGTTAAAAGTAAACAATAAAATATTATTACCTTCGACGTAATTGTAGCCCTCCTCTTCTTCGACTTCCTGCGTCACGTCCTGTGTCTCCAGAATTTCGTCAACCATATCATCGATTTCCTTGTCGCCGGTATCATTGGTAATATCTTCGTTCGCCTCATCAATGATATCACCGGCGTCTTCGTCGTCATCGTAGTCGTAAATGTCATTGTCAGTTTCTTCTTCTTCATCATCTTCTTCTTCTTCTTCTTCTTCTTCCTCTTCTTCATTTTCGCGTACTAGAAAGTAATTTTTACTGCTATTTTTCTTTTTTTCCAGAACTGACTCTATGTTTCGTTAATCGATTTTTTGAACTTATACAACATTGAAATAATGGCATTTGACGAGTTCCTTGATCGCTGCGAATCTCCATTATCCTCGTCATCAACATCATCATCATCATCATCTAAAATAGAAATATTTTTATTTTTCTTCTTATTGCAGTAATATTATATGAACTATATTTTACACACAGTAGAATATGTTTTAAATATCTTACCTATTTCGATGAGAGGGATGCTTTGTCCATTGCGTGGAGGCGACGCATTATTCGGCGGTTCGATTCGCGCTCTTCCTAGAAAAAAAATTAAAATATTTTTAATAAAGGAAATTTCCAACATTTAATCAATATTTTTATTTTTTCCAACTTACGCGCACGAACAACCTCGTCTTCATCCTCCGCGTGACGTCATCGTCGCCACAGACTCAGACGCCCACGTCGCACGAATTGCACGGGATTAACGTGCGCCACTTGACGTTTTGACGCTGAAAATAAATATTATAATTTAATTAATAATAATAATAATAATAATAAATATTTTTTAAAAATGTATAATTTTGTTTCAGCTCAGCTTACCTACTCCTACTCCTGTGTTACCGTTGATTCTATGACGAAACTCATCAATATGACCACCGGCGTCATCCTCCTCATGATTGAAACACTCACGCACTTCTATATGCCGCGAGATTGTTAGCGTCATCACCACTATCACAGTGCCCCAGTTTATGCATAACGCATAGTAACGTACTCTCGCATAAAGTTCTCGAAAACTTTGTAATTGTTTTCATTTTCGCGTCTGATAATTTCAGTATATAGTCTCTTGCAATCAATTTTTAATTAAGATTGCAAGCGACTATAAAAAATTTAGATAATAAATCACGAAGAGCCATTTTTTTCGCACTCGCAATAAGATATATAGAAAGCACGCCCTCGGAAAAGAGTTCGACACAACGAGAAGTTGAAGCCAAACTAGAGTTAAATTTTCAACCTACACACTATTTATTCACTCGAAAATACGCTAAAAAGGGCGTTTCCTTATTTCTTTCACCTAAGTTTGTTTAGCTAATAACTAAGATTCTCCATATTTTTTTTGTAAATATTCTTACTTAGAAAGTCGACTATTTCTTATTTGTTAAAACCTTTTCTAAGTTAAATCATCTTTTTTTTCCTTACCGTAATCTACAAAAAAATTTACTCTTCTGTCAAGGCATATTTCATTTTTCAATAATTTTTGTAACGCAGAACGGACAGAATATCATAAAACAAATTTGTACGCTTCTGTGTGTGTGTGTTCGTTCTTGCCTGTTATTCCCAGACTTTTTTAAAAGACTATCCCTTTTTTTTCTTAAAGAATTTAAAAGAATTTTTTTTGTTAATTTGGACAGGATCCTTTCTTCAATATTAGGTATAACTCAACAGTCGAAATATCGTAAAACGAACTTGTACGCCCCTGTTTCCTCTTGTTTACCTTTCCCCCTGTAAGTCTTCTTTGGAAGGCTATCACATTTTTCTTACAGAATAATTTAAAAGAATTTTTTATTAATTTGGGCAGAATCCTTTCTTCAATAATTTTTATAACTCGGCAGTCGAAGTATTGTAAGACGCACATGTCTGTTCTTGTTTTACATCTCCCTTTTAGACTTTTTTAAATTTTAACGCAAAAAGTATAGAAAAATCTAGGCTTTTTGTTTTTTCTTCTGCGCGCGCAGAATAATTTTTTTATTGTAATTAATTTTTTAATTTTAATTGTTAAGTAATATCGGTGAGAGGGAGATGATGTCGTCGATAGCGTCACGAGTCCGCTTCATTCGAGTTTCGTCGTTCCTAGCTCCAACTTCGTAAGCAAGCAAGCAAGTACTGTACTTCTTAGTTTTGACCCATCCATCTTGGACTAATCGTGTCGTTTGGTGCTACAGCGAAGTAAGAATAATGGACAGCTTAAAAGTCGCCAATAATTCAGACGAGCAAATGTACTCCAACCCGAATTCTTTCAAGCCGCCTAACAACGACGTGGGAAGAAACACACGATTTCATATGCTGTTTACGACAACGTATGGTCTCAACAATTCTCATACGAAGACGATTCATGTGGGTCTGCAAAGAACGAACGAGGGAATCTTCAAGCCTCTTGTAAAATTGAGCGAAAACAATGCTGACGGTATTTATTTCGACACCGACAGTTGGAAACAGTTTCAAGACAACATGGGCTACACGAACGAATATTTAACTAGTTAGTGATAACCGAACGAAAACGAATTCTGTTGTCATAAAAAATATCTCTATCAGTTTTACCACATCTTACGGTGCGAAATCAATATTATTGGCGTATAAAGACGAAGAAGAGGAACTTCGTTCGATGAAAAATATCAGCGGGAATCTCCGAAAAGAAGAGGTCGCATCCGATTCAACGCCGCCGTCGAAGAAACGCAGAACCTTCGCGGTGGCTATTGTAATGCAGAAGACTACCTTTCTCGATCTGCAAAACATTGTGAAATGTGTCGACGCGCATTTAAAACAAATTAGAATCTTTAACCGATAATGTTAACAAGTGCGCGCAGAATTTAATTTGAGAAATCGAACTGAAACTTCCTGTAAGTTATGTTAATCAGGAAATTATAAAATTAACGCTACGGGGAAATTACGACGAAATTGAGCGCAATGTACGTACACAAATTAAAGATTTAACTTTTCTTGATATGTATTTTAATATAATACTTTTGGAATTAATTTCATTGCGCGCGCGCGCGCGCGCGGTACAATGAAATTTCTTATATAATCCTCTCGAATCGTGAATCTTTCGCTTAATGGTTCTAAGCCGTTTTTAGATTATTCTTATATGTATTTTCCTATGAAGAAAAATTTGTATCAATAAATACATCTTTATATCATAAACTCTCGTTTGTTTCTTAATCATTCGTTCCCTTCCAACCGACATCTTCTTTTTTCATATTTTTGTCAGAACTAGATTAATAACAACTTTTGTCATTTTTTTCGAAATAAGACTAACGCTAACATAAAGGGTAAAAAAAAATTTATCCACTAAACCGAGTAAATCATCCCAGCTCTGTTACAATCAGGCACGAATTTGCCCATTCCTGTTTTCCTCCTGTCCTTCCAGACAAAAAAATCGATCGCACGGCATTAAATAATAGAAAAATAAATAAGCGATAAAGGAAGACTCTCTCTAACCAGGACGCCGAGGTTCGAAAAAAACGAAGGGCCATAAATCATATCCGCATTCCTCTTCGAAGCCTGAACTTTTCCCCCTCCCCCCCCCTCCACCCCCTGGCAAAAAACTGTCTCGGGGACCTATTTTCTCCACCTCCACCATTTTCTCGGACTTGGCGGTTTTTCACTTTCACTCTCTCTCACTCAACGCGCCCTCTCCCTCACTATTCGTAGCGCGGGCAGCCATGGAGCGAACCAATCGTAGCGTGGGCAGCTATGGAGCGAACCAATCGAAACGCGCCATTTAATTACCTCATTACTAACGTGCTCGTAACTAAGACTTCTTTTGTTTAAAGTCAGACTATCTGCGCGATTTACGATTCAAAAACAGTTGTGCAAGATTTACGCTGCTTCAAACATTCGACATGATATAATCCAATATCTAATAGAAGAATTTATCTCCTAGAGACTAAAATATCACTAAACATTGTAGTAGGGGAGGCCAACCGGGGATTTTGGGATTTACTCGAGCGCGTCAGAATAACATAAAGGGGGAAAGCTTGCACCCTAATAAGTACCCCCCACCAAATATTAAACCTCTATATAGAGCCGGGTGTCCAGGGGAGCCCGTCAGATTAGTAAAAAAAAATCGATCGTTCAAAAAACTCGAGCGCGTCAGATTAAGGTAATGTGTGTTAATTACATGTAGAAAAGTGTAGATTTCAATAATCTGACGATTTCAGCGTGACGTAAGGAAATGGGAGAGTCACAAAGTTGCAAAAAAAAAAACGTAACATGGATTTTCTCAAGCGCGGTTAAATTTTTTTTTATTTTGAAGGAAATTAATCAAGGATCACGGGAATAATATAATCTGACGATTTACACAAGCCGAAGTGGCCAAAATC
>NW_017299674.1:38722-43534 GCF_001594075.2 Trachymyrmex cornetzi
CCCCCACCACTGAAACGGCATACATCATATAACCTTTTTTTCTTTTTAGCATCTAATCTTCACAATCCAATAGGTCCCTACGACGCTCGAGTAAATCCACATTTAGCCTCTCGGCCTCCCCTACTATTGCATTATGTCTTTACATAATAATTACTGCTTGTGTAAAATACTTGTTAAAAATTTTTCAAAAAATTAAATTTAATTTTTCAATTTGAAGAATTAAACAAAAAAAAAGAAAGTTATATTCAACTATTCACGCGTATATCTCTACCAGAATCTCGTGTAAAAATCATTTAAAAGAATAATTATATATTATGTAAAGGAAGAAAAAAAGAAGTGTTAAGAAAAAAAAATTGCGAAAATCAAAAGATATATATCGGTATACATTTGATGTTACTAAAGCTGAGATTTTTTCTTAGAAATTTCGGAATGCATAAAAGGGTCACGAATCATAACTATTTGCTTTATAATGCTGCATTGTTTACGACCAATCAATGCACTATTAGAAAAGGAGAGAACTACTCCGCGACTATTTCTCTCTCTTTCTATCAAATGTTCAGTATCTCTCGTATGAATGTTCCGTCTATCTCATAAGTCTATGATTACTGCAGAACAAGGTAGCACATATCTCATTCACAGAAGTAAAGCCGGAAATACAATCACTACGTACAGCAGACTCAACAGTTGAGTGAGCGCTTTAAGATCGAAAATGTTGACTGGATTATCTAAAAGAATACATCAATAATAGCAAGCGCTCACTCAAATGTTAAGTCCGCTGAACGCGGCCAATGAAAAGCATAGGCAATAGGAACAGGAAACAGGGAATAACAAACCGTCCAGAATTTCGGGGTATAAGTTCAATACATAACCTATACTAATACCAGAAAGAAATCTGAGATGACACGATGGCCCAAAATCTCAAACTGCAAAATGCTGCTGCGCACTACCGCTCTCTGAAGAAGTGGATGTTAACTACACAACAATATCCACCTTTTTGCGGTGCTCCTGATGGAAATAGATAGTTGAAATCGCTAAAGTAAGTAAAATCTATCAAATTAATAAATATTTCAACGATTACAGCGACTTATTTCATCGGAAGCACTGCAAAAAGGTGGATATTGTTGTGTAGTTAACATCAACTTCTTCACAGGGCGGTAGTGCAAAGAAGCATTTTGCGGTTACAGGTTTTGATAAGACACTATAATATGAGTATTCGCATCCGCTATTTTTAGTCCTTTTTTCACCCTCTTACTCCTTTCTTCAATCACTTGTTCTGTTTCTGCCGCTAAACTAAGAAGATTGAAGAGAGAAGGGGTTGAAGAGAGAACAAAGAGTAGGGAAAAGAATAGAAATGGCGGATGCGAATACCTATATTATAGTGCTCTAGTTTCGGGTCGTCAGGTCCTTTCTCAGGTTTCTCTCTGCTAATATAAACCACTACAATGCATACAGCAAAAAAACGTGGCACAGGCAATAAGAACAATTTTTCGACGCGTTGAAATTTCATTGTCTGTTGCCTGTTGCTTGATCTGTTTGCAAATCGCCAAAACTATATTTGCGAATAAACATGTAATTTTAAAACAAATCAGGCAATGAAATTCCAACGCGTCGAAAAATTATTTAATATTGTCTGTGCCATGCTTTTCGTCCCATGCATCCTTGTAGTAGGTTTTAGTGGTTGTGTTTCCAGCAAACGAGAAATTATTGAAAAATGTTGAAAATTATTCATTGAAGTGATGTCGAATCAAGTTTTTGAATTCTTTAAATCCTTTTCTATAATCTGTATTTCAGTAATCTGTTTGAAATAGCGATTACGGATAATTGATTATTTATTTTATATATCTCACCCAATGCGTAGAAATGAAACGTGCGACCAATCCATTGAATCCGTTGTTATAGCCACAGCTATAATCAATATAATAGAGTAGAAATGAGGCAACTTAGCAATTCAGAAATTTAGCAATCAGTTTGATAATTTGGTCATTCCGCAATTGAAAAAAAATCACTGACTTCCAAAAAGTCAGCGTACCCCCATTGCCTACTTTAATTTCATAATTCAATTGCGAAAATACAATCTTGCGAAAGCAGCGCGCAAATACTGCAAGCTGTTTCTCACAAGTTGCAGAAAGACGGAAGCCATTGCCCGTCAAATTAAGAAATCAGGATGCAAGTGTCAGCAATAATCGCATTCAAAAAGGAGAACAACCGAATCTGCTCGAACAGCTGACCAAAGTGCAAGTCAATTCAGCAGTTCGAGCAAGTATATTAACTGTGACATACTGGCAAAGTCTCAGAGACTTACTATCAGCTGTTATCCGAGACGACGTCACAGCTCACGCGAATAAAACATAAGTCGACCGATTAACAAAGTCAACGCGAACGCGAACTTATCATCTACCAAAGCTAAAATCGGGCCGACGCGTAATTGCGGAGTACACGTGAAGTGACTAAATCTAGTAAAAAGTTATATTTCATTGTGAGATTGTACATATTTACTAAATTTATTAAAGTGTTAGTTTGTATTTGGTGGTTTATTTGTCCTGGTTCTCGGCGAATCCCCTACCAGTATCCTTCACTCAAGGGTACAACAAAATTGATGGCAGCGGTGGGATTGCCTAAAAGAAAAGAAAGGACAAACAGACGGGCTTGCCAAAAACACAGACAACCAGAAGGTTTGCCACAACAAAGGACAACCCGTAAGAATTGCCGAACACAGACCATAGCGGAGGAAAAACCTGAAGTGAGACACCAGGTATATCATACCATTCCAAGGATCCAGGCACTGAGGACTACCAACCGAGTAAGCCTACCAGTAGTAATAATGGGGATTCTAAGCCATGGGGCTAGAGGGGAGTGCGGGGCGCGGGAGGTACTGGTAGGCGCGCGGGGAAGGCGCGGGGGGTACTCGTAGGCGCGAGGCAGGAGGGGGGAGGCGCTGGAAGGCCCACCACCCTCCGCAGATCCCACACCAACCCCGAAATGCGTCGCGGTACTATAATGCGAATAAGATATTTTGTTTAGGAGATCGGTAACATGTCGCGAATATGACACAACACGTTAAGAGAGGCGTCGATAGCGATTTTTTTTCTAAGAAATGATAGGTGACACATCGCCGATGTTGCGACCCAATAGAGGGTAGACAAAGGGACAAAGAAGTTTCAAATGGAATATATAATGGGTCATCAGCGCGTGGTACCTCAGTTGGTGCCCTGTACGATTACCGAATCAATCGTTAAGTGCAATGCAAAAAGTATGGTAGATCATCTTGTGAATGTTGATGTGGACGTGGACGTGGACGATGTAGTGTTTGAAAATATCGGGAATATTGAGGACATGAACGATGTAGTGTTCGAGAATATTAGAAACATGAATGAGGAACAGCTTGATGAAGTGTTTAATGGAATGGACATAGATTTCGAGAATATATTGTATCAAGATTCATCCGACGAAGAATCCATATTATCTGACGACGCCGGTTTTACCACTGACGCGAGCGAATACGAAACGGATATTGAAGAAAAATTTATACCAGCTGCGGAAATCCGTGCACTGAACGATCATACCAAATACTGTATGATCCAGTCTTATTACACAACGGGCGGTCCTTTAACCGTATGTGCAGCATGCATGGTGCTTTTAGCTAACATTGACACCGTGGGAATGCATTATATAAAGAAGCATAGTATCAATTATATTGATGCATTAAATGGTCGATCTTGCACGAACTGCAGAGTAGCATTGTACACTATATTTCCGTGCAACAAGTGTCCACAGTGCACAAATTAAAAAACTATTGTGAATGACATTGCGAATGACATTGTGAACAGTATTGTGAGCAAAAAAAAACATGAATGTGGAAAATATGGCTGACCATTGTGCGAACGTTGAGGACATGGATGGGGTAAATACGGCCAAGTTATTTGAAGCGATGGAAGTGGAATTTGAGGACATGGTGGACGATACCGAGTGTCGTGCTGATGTGAGTGACAACAATGCAGATCATGCTGAAAAATTTGTGCAATCTTCGAAAATCCGTGCATTGCCCAGCCGTACTAAGCACTGTATAATCAGCTGTTATTATACAGAGAGGTGCAATGATGCTCCTATCTACTGTGCAATGTGCATGATTGAGTTGCGGAATATTATCGATAAAGGAATGTATCTTGTCAGGAATCACAAAGAATGTTCTTTCTATGCACTAGACTTCAGGTGGTCGTGCCATGAATGTGGAGAAAAAATGTACATTGTATACCCATGCAACGTGTGTCCATTCTGCACACATGAAAAAACTATTGAAAAGTCGTCCAACGATACTGAATGTCTTGTTCGTTTAGACGATGGCAATATAGATCGTGTAGTGAAATTTGTGCAGCCTTCGGAAATCGAAGCATTGAACATTTATACAGATCACTGCATAATCAATTGTTATTACAGAACAAGAGGTGGGGACGACGCCGATGTAGCAATATGTACAGATTGCATGGCTTCTCCGCCGAATTACAAGTATTGGAAGAATTCTTTGCGGAATATCGGCGCTGAAGGAATGTATCTCGTCAGAAAGCACCGAGACTGGTCTCACTACACATCAGGTATCGACCAGTGCTCGATATGCGAAGATACGATGTACACTGTATTTCCACGCAGCGTGTGCCCACTCTGCACACATTGAAAAACTTCATTACTTATTCAGTGCTCCGTGTAAGAGTGCAAGTGCTTCGTGTAAGAGTGCAATAACGTGATTTAAAGACATGGAAAACCACGAGCGAGTGGAACGCGAACTGCTGGAGCAGTGCGATCAGGTCGCTACTCTGG
>NW_017299674.1:43914-46259 GCF_001594075.2 Trachymyrmex cornetzi
AACACAGCGTTCAACGGTGAGTTCGCGACAAAAGACAAACGCGCCAATAAGAGTATAATTACTAAGAACAGCAAGATTTATCGGTGCACCGATATACACGAGTGGTACGTGACGCGCGTCGTCGAGCCCACATTAGCATCGCTCGAAGAGTTTCAGGAACGCGACAGTGGGTGGGCGCTGTTGCGAATCCACAACTTGATTGTTAACGTGAACAAACTAAATCCCATGCACGCGGGATGTCACGTTGAGGTGCCGCGAGAAATAGCGGCGAAACGAGCGGTGATCAGTGTGCGTACGACGGACAATGCGTGCTTCGCGTAGTCAGTGGTCGCCGCTCTACATCCGGCTGAAGAACATGTATATCGGGAATCGTCGTACCCGCATTACACAACTGTGTTAAATCTCGCGGGTATCGAGTTTCCAATGACACTAAAAGACATTAACAAATTCGAACAATTGAACGTGATGTCGATCAACGTATACGGCATCGAGAACAAGCAGATCCTTCCTGTACGACTCACCAGCGATAAGAAGGAGAAGCATATCAATCTCCTGTATCTGCAAGATCCGCGCGACGACAATGTGGGCCACTTTGCGTGGATCAAGAACCTGTCGCGCCTCGTGAGATCCCAACTAACTGGAAATAAGAACAAGAAATATTTCTGCGATCGGTAAGTATTATAAAAAAAGGTAAACATAATAAGAAAAAAACAATATGCAAAAAATAATTTCTCTATTTACAGATGCTTGCATTACTTCGGCTCGAGCGAGAAATTGCAGACGCACGAAGTGGACTGCCAAAAACTGAACGATTGCGCCATCCGCCTGCCGAGCGAGAACGACAGATGGCTCGAATTTGGAAACCATCGCAACCAGGAACGAGTGCCGTTCGTCGTCTATGCTGACCTGGAGTGTGTCCTGCGGAAGACGGAGCCCGACAAGGTAGACGTGTCATCGTACACATACCAACAGCATGAGGTATGTAGTGTGGGCTACTACGTGCGTTGCTCATACGACTACTCGTTGTCGTCGTATCACTTCCGACGCGACGAAAATTGTATATCATGGTTCACCGAGGAACTCAGAAGTTTAGCGCATCGCGTCAAAGATGTTATATCCGCCAACGTGCCCATGGAAGCGATATCCAAGCATCAATGGGAGGCGTACCGCAGCGCGACGCGTTGCCACATTTGCGAGAAGCCGTTCGCACCGGACGATACACGGGTCCGCGATCATTGTCATCTAACCGGGAGATACCGCGGTCCCGCGCATTCAAATTGCAATTTAAATTATAGAAATTTGATGTATATTCCAGTTGTATTTCATAATTTATCGGGGTACGACGCTCATTTCATAATCAAAGAAATAGCTACCGCGTACGATGGAAATGTAGATGTATTACCGATTACGAAAGAAAAATACATATCATTCACGAAACATATCGATAGCACCAAAGACAAAAATGAAAATCATTTTCAGAAAAATTGCGTAAAATTAAGATTTATTGATTCTTTCAAATTTCTCAGTACAAGTTTAGAAAAATTGGCGTCGTATCTCGATAAAGACAAATTAAAAATTGTACGTTCCGAATTTACAACATTATCGGACGAAGAATTTGAATTACTCGCGCGAAAAGGTGTATTCTCGTACGAATACGTTGACTGCATCGATAAATTAAATGAACGATGCTTGCCACCTCGCGAATCATTTTATAGTTCATTGACGGGCGATACAGTATCCGAGAGCGATTACGCTCACGCCGTGAACGTATGGCAGCGATTCTCCATCCGAACGCTCGGCGAGTACAGCGATCTGTACTTAAAAACCGATGTATTGTTATTAGCCGACATTTTCGAAAATTTCCGAAATAGTTGTGTCGCGAGTTACGGTCTCGATCCCGCGCATTATTATACATTACCAGGTTTCACGTGGGACGCTATGCTAAAACATACGCGCGTAAGATTCGAGTTGCTCACCGACATTGATATGGTCATGTTCATCGAGCGCGGTATACGCGGTTGCCTCAGTCAATGTTCCGGCAGATACGCGCAGGTTAATAACAAATACATGCGTTCGTACGACTCATCGAAACTATCGTCGTACCTTATGTACTACGACGTGAATAATTTGTACGGATGGGCGATGTGTCAACCATTGCCGTACGCCGAGTTTCGATGGGTCGAAGACGTCGCAAACTTTGACGCGAGCGCGATCGCTCCGGATTCGCTTACCGGTTATATTCTCGAGGTCGATCTCGAGTATCCGCAACAGCTGCACGACCAACACATTGACCTACCTTTCTGCTCAACGCGCGATAAGCCGCCAGGCAAGCGCGAAGATAAACT
>NW_017299674.1:46303-46843 GCF_001594075.2 Trachymyrmex cornetzi
GTACTCGTAACGGGCTCCGCGTAACAAAGATCCACCGAGTATTACAATTCGCTCAATCTCCATGGCTCCGCGATTACATCGAACTTAATACAAAATTTAGAACTTTAGCGAAGAATGAGTTTGAAAAAAATTTATATAAATTAATGAACAACGCGGTATTCGGCAAGACCATGGAGAATGTGCGCAATCATGTAGACGTAAAATTATTAACAAAATGGGATGGACGGTACGGCGCGGAGGCAATGATCGCGAAACCGAATTTCCACAGCCGCAGCGTCTTCGCGGAGAATCTAATCGCCGTCGAACTGCGCAAACTCGAGGTGAAATTCGACAAACCGATTTACGTGGGTATGTGTATACTCGACATATCAAAGGTCTGCTTGTACGAATTTCATCACGAGTACATGTCACCGATGTATCGCGACAAATGTAAGATCATGTACACGGACACGGACAGTCTTATATACCGCGTCGAATGCGAGGACGTTTACGAGACTATGAAACGCGATATCGCTAGATTCGACACGAGCGATTATCCAA
>NW_017299674.1:46948-48219 GCF_001594075.2 Trachymyrmex cornetzi
GGGTGGACGGCAAGAAGGACACCAAAAAGGCGAAAGGCGTAAAGAGTAACGTCGTAGCGCGAACGATAACGTTCAATGATTACACGCGGTGTTTGAAAGAAGAGATTGAAATGACTCGTCGTCAGTCGTGTATACGATCAAAATTACACGAGGTATACACGATATCCGAATCGAAAATCGCTCTGAGTCCATACGATGACAAACGATACGTCGTACCCGACTCGACGGAGACATTACCATGGGGACATTGGCGGATACCTTTGTAATATATGTAGTATATGTTGCTATTATGTATTACTATTTTTTTTTTTTTACGTATTATGCTTCATGTATTACTATTATGTATTATCATTATTTTAAGTTTCACTTTATGTATGTTTTTTACGTTTATATAAGTATCTATTATTTTTTACTACTATTATGTATTATTATTTTCAATTCATGTTTCAACTATTATGTATTATTATAATATCGTAATGTATGTTTTTACATTTATATAAGTCTTACTATTATATTTTATATAATACCATTTATTATATATTACTATTATTTTTCATTTCATATATCACACATTCATAAGTACTTTATATAAGTCTTACTATTATATTTTATATAATACCATTTATTATATATTACTATTATTTTTCATTTCATGTATTGTACATGTATTGTACATGTATAAGTATTTTATATATAAATACTCCAAAACGAAGATGGAAGGGATAATAAACAATATTTTACACGTTTATATCCTTATGTAGATATATATTTTTTATATATGTATAAAAGAAAAAAATACACGAATCATTTCTTGAAATTCAAACAACGTTGTTTTTATGTATCCACGAATTGTGCGATCCATCGAATCTCAGCCACTTGACGTACACCCTGTCTCCTTTCCTGCGTAGTACTTTCTCCACGAGATACACGTCCGGATGAGTAGCGCGATGCAACTCGTGCTCGTAGAACGCTCCAGCGATGGATTTTCCACGATAGTCCTCGAGTAGATAGGTTACGGGATTGGTACGTTGCACTTTAACGATCGTAAACACCTCGGTGGTCCAATTTGGTGTGTAACCCTTCTCAAAAACCGTCTTGTACTTGCTCACGCGTACCGAATCGCCAACTTTGAATTTTGCCGGACCAGCGATTTTTATCGCGCTGTACACCGCGTCCAAGAGTCTTTCCGCGATCGCGGGTGTTACGTCGGCGGGTCGCATGCCGATAGTGCGATGCTTGCGCGCGTTGTAATACGATACGAGACGCGGCAG
>NW_017299674.1:48569-48901 GCF_001594075.2 Trachymyrmex cornetzi
CCTGCCACAGATCGTCGTATCCCTGGACTATGACGCGTCTTCGCGGAAAATTTCTTCTCGCAGAAGCGTGCAATTCCTCGACGAGTCGGCGCCAACTTTTCTCTTTTTCATGATTCGACGTGTAATACATACACAGGGTGCAAGAAAAAAAATGTATCGTTTCTCGCTGACGCTACTCGACTGACTCGTTTCGTCGATACGCGATTTAATTTATAATAAGACCGGCTTCGCGAAGTTTCTCGATAATAGACAGCATCTCGTTGTCATGAGCGTTATTGCCCGCTCGGTGCGAAGCGTCGAGCAATCGTAGACGATCCACCAGCTCGTTGGGG
>NW_017299674.1:49127-51427 GCF_001594075.2 Trachymyrmex cornetzi
ATCGTCGGGAATTCTTTTGAAAATCAACTCGTAAAGACCGGGTGTACCGACATATCGTACACCGTCGATAATTATATTGTCCGCGTCATCCACGTCGAAACGTTTATTGCCAAACATCAATCCATCTCTGTGTAGGTAAACGCCGTACACGTAATCGCTCTTCCGTTTGTCTCCCCTCAGGACAGCCTCGACGTATTGTTGACCCAGCGGGCCCAAGCCGGCTCGCAACGCCTTTCGGCCTTCCGACGTTTGCAGCTGATTTTGAACCTTTGTTGCTAGCGAGTCATCCGTCGTTTCGAAAACATTCTCCAATGATTCTATCGTCGGTACGATCGCCGTACGCGAGGTGGAGGTTATCGGTTGTACACGATCGTGCGATCGATCATCGAATTTACGCGGGGTCGCGAAACGCTCGAACGTCTCGCTTGCTTCCTCTTCCTCTTTCTCCTCCTCCTTCTTCTTCACGTGCTTGAGAGCCGGCGCTGCATCTTCGTCGCGCGACTGTCTCTTTGTCGCACGCTTGCCGGGGTTGTCGACGAAAAGTCGCAGCGGCTCGATAAGAGGTTTAAAATGTTTGTTCAATGCCATGTCCTCATCGATTCTACCGGTCTTCCGAGCGCGATGTTTCTTGCGGATCGACTCGCTCGTCTTCTCGATCTCCCTCGCGATTTTTTCACGTTCGCGCACATATGTCGTGTTTGTCTCTGATGAAGTATCGACAACGACTGATCACGTTACGGTATCGCGACCTCGTTAAATCCTTTTCTGTATCGCCCCTTTGTGAGCGCACTGTCTTTGTCTATCACTACGAATCCATATTTTTGTTGCCAACAGTCGCGCCACAACGCGCAAAATTCGTCGTACGACATGTCGGTATTCACGTGATCGTTGTAAACGTGTTTCAAATTGGTACCGTCCTGTTTGAACAGGATCAGCAGGTTCGCGTTCTCGTGTATCAGATGTTTAGGTATCCTCGCGTACGTTTGACAAAGATAGAAGCAGTCGACGTTCGCGTGGCGACCCATCGAAAAGTACTCTCTCACCGCATCCTGCTTGTCGCATGCCACGTCATCAAAAATAAAAATAGAATTTGGATGCGCCTCGCTCGGTGGACCGACGTCGCTGTTGTTGGAGAACGTAAAGTAGCCGATTTCGTCGATAGACGTAAATAAATCTTCGAGATATCGATATTTTGGCTGCTGCAACGATTTCGAGTAGATGTACACGTTCTCGAAACGTACGCCGTTCGGGCTCTCGAGCAAGTTTATGAGAACGTTGGTTTTACCGCAATTCGACGGGCCGCAAATAATCGCGCGTATAGTGCTCGGTAGCATTTCGCCGTGCTTGCGCCTCTCCGCGCCGCCTTCCATCATTCGCGATTTCGCGTCACAGTTGGTGACGCGTATCGTCAGCGGTTGTCGCACGAATTTCATGCTCGCACTAACGACTGCTCTCTCTCGAACGACTATTTAAAGGCGCGCGAACCCGCGAATCGCACAGTAGCAAAATGTATCTCGCGCTGTGTCATCCTTCCGATATTCTAGACTTGAGCGCCGAGCAGTTGCGGTATATACCGAAGGTCATACTTTTACGCGTGTACGGCGACTACATCGAACACGTCTGGAACAAGCTGCCGGAACACGTGAAAGCTGATTCGGAGGTTTGAACCTATCGTCGCTACGACGAGCACTACAATCAGCCGTGGCAGCGAACGCACATCGACGGTCCCGCACCTAAGATAAAGGACTGTAGCGAATGTCGGCGTCGCGCGGCGGCCTGCTAAATCGAGCGATAAACGCGCTTTCTTTCGAGTTACATATCCCGGGCTACCAGCTTTGCGGCCCGGGCACTCGGCTTACGAAGCGGCTAGCCAGAGGTGACGCGGGCATAAATCCACTGGACGCGGCGTGCCGAGATCACGACATTGCGTATTCTCGGAGCAACGATCTCACCGATAGACACGCGGCGGACAAGGTACTCGCCGACAAAGCGTTAGGACGCGTCGTCGCGAGAGATTCGGCTCTGAGCGAGAGAGCCGCCGCTGCAGCCGTCTGGGCAACCATGAAAGCCAAGACCAAGATCGGCATGGGCATGAAACCGAAGAAGAAGACGACGAGGAAAAAGGCTACGAAAAAGCGGATACTTCCGACGGCGAAACGTGGCGGTGCGTTACCAATGCTGGGCGCGCTCGGGTCCTTGATTGGTGGAGCGGCCAGCGTGACGAAAGCGGTGAACGACAGCAAAGCCGCGCGACGTCAGCTCGAAGAGCTGCAACGTCACGATCGCGCGATGGAACAGGG
>NW_017299674.1:52495-52861 GCF_001594075.2 Trachymyrmex cornetzi
AGATCACAGTTAGACTGCACGTACGACGTCGACAGTGATAACGCGAGCGTGAGATGCTTATATTGAACGGAACGGAGTGCACGCAGAGAGATAACGCATTCTTTACAAGGCCGGTGACGTCACAGCTCGATAGCACTCGCTCCATCAGGAAGAAGCTCAGCGCGTCGAACGTTACATTTTTACAATCTTTGGGATTCGCAGTGCGCAACATTTGAAATGACTGATATCCTAAACATTAAAGATGGGCCGATCTTCGACGATCGCATCGTCAAGATTGAGACTCACACGTACAACCCGTTCGCCAACACAACGTTCGGGTACAGCGATGAGATAAGAATACCAATACAGCAACAGGATCTGTACACA
>NW_017299674.1:54164-54856 GCF_001594075.2 Trachymyrmex cornetzi
GCCGAAACGCCTGATCACTGCGGCTGTATTTGAAGATGATGCTATCGTGTACGTCAAGGGACGCGAGAAACGAACGAACTTGCTTCTGGAACTTGCTTCTGGACGATGAACGAGAACGCATGCACATGCGAGACCTTGGTTGCGGTGTACGAAGACATGGAATCTTTAATTAATCTAGATGTTGCTAATACTATTCGATGCGGACAACATATTAAGATCTGCGCGTTACAAAATGTATTTAAAATATATAACTGGTGGTTGCACAAGAATTTTTAAATAAAAAACGTTAACGTATTGGTTATGTATTTCTTTTCCCTTCCTTGTACATGTATGAACGTGTACGTATTAACGTGTACGTACGAACGTGTACGTATTAACGTATACGTATAAACGTGCATGTACGAACGTGTACGTATAAACGTGTACGTATTAACGTGTATGTACGAACGTGTACGTATGAACGTGTACGTACTAACGTGTATGTACGAACGTGTACGTACGAACGTGTACGTATTAACGTGTATGTACGAACGTATATAGACAGTGTATAAAGCTTTTTTCGGTCAATCGTAAACTTCGATTACGAGCGTTAAGACATGGATCGAGTGAGAGATTACATACATTGAAAATCGGTCGAGCGAAAGGGGTACCGTCCCGTACCTTCGCCAGGTCCGCCAAGTCCACCGCCGAAG
>NW_017299674.1:55153-55596 GCF_001594075.2 Trachymyrmex cornetzi
CGTCGTCGTCGTCGTATAAGCCATAACGTATAAACATTGATAAAACTCGCGAACAAAGAAAATACGCAGAAAAAAAACGCGATAAAACGAATTGCGACATGTTCGCAATTCTTGGAAAAAGGGGAGGGGTTACCCCCTCTTCAATTCTAAAAGTTTTATCATATACGCCGCAATTTACGCGGGTACAATCAGTCTTGCGATATCCACTTGTACGGACGGTCGACAAAATGTACTTCGCCAAAGAGAGCAATGCATCGTACGAAACGAAGAAAGACTGCAGTAACACGTAAGTTTCTACGATCTATACGCAAAAACGAAACGTTTCTTATACAATAATGTTCTTCATTATATATGTACACAGTATGGAGCATCGCGCGGTGCGTTTGCTGAGCAGACGTTACAACCTGACGAATACGGGCTACAAGTATTTGGAAATTGGAATC
>NW_017299674.1:56413-56985 GCF_001594075.2 Trachymyrmex cornetzi
AGAAAAAAGAAAAAGGGGAAATAATAGGTGTGAAAATAAACACGCGCAATTCGTACGTTAAAATTGATTTTTTATTTTATATCATATTATGTGCACTTCTTAGCAACGGCGCAATGCATCGCGATTTTTTTAGGCTATATTATAAAGAGTGTCACAACGACATAGGCGATAGCTTTTCTCGTGAAGGCACTTATGAATATGATCCAAAACTGTTTATATACAACTACCTCCTATAGATAAAGCCTAGGCAGGCTCGCTGAAGGATACATCTTAGCGTCAGTTTTTGTCAGGCCTTGTCGTCGCGAGGTTTATTTTTTTTTTCCTTACGCAAGTAATGTGTGTGTAAAATATGTAAGAGTATTCTGCCATTAAATGGTAGAATACTTTTACACATTTTCTGTGATTTAGTGTATGTGAAAAAAAAAAATTTTTAGTACAAAAAATGAGGCAATACGAGCCCCCATCAAAAAAACTAAATTTTGTTACTCCGGATGATATCATTGCCGAAGAACACGAGGAGGAGGAGGAGGAAGTAATCAGCCTTGCCGAGGGGAGCATCAACCTCGACGAGG
>NW_017299674.1:57354-58299 GCF_001594075.2 Trachymyrmex cornetzi
TTTATATAAACACCCGATAATGCCGGGGCCTTCCAGCGCCTTCCCCTTCCTGCCTCGCGCCTACGAGTACCCCCCGCGCCTTCCCCGCGCGCCTACCAGTACCCCCCGTGCCCCGCGCTCCCCTCAGAGGACCCGGCTTAGAACCGCTACAGTATTCCTACTTACAAATTAAATCATTATTAAGAATTAACAAAAAAAAATGGTTAATACAAACAAAAATATTATTGCAATTAAAATATGTTGTTGCGAGCCGAAATTGTTATCATAAGTGAAATTATTATTTTCATTCGAATCGTTGCTACAATTAGATTACTGACAATAAAAGATTTGGTTCGCTAGACGCTATTAACATTCTAGTTATATATGCTGCCAGAGAATGAACCTTGAGTGAGCAGTGCTGACTGGTTTTTTTTATTATATTATAATTCGTGTATAGTAGCGGAGGACGGAGGAAAGAGATTTAAGAAGAATTCCACCGGTACTAGATATGGATAGGCGGAATTCGGGATGAATACTGGGATATCAGAGCGAGGAGGGAGAGCGGCAATTGCACGCCGTATTTCCTGTGGATCGAAATAATGGGGACCAATCGTGTAAGTCCCCTCGGGAATAGGTTCGGTAGTTCGTGGGAATTGTCTAATGAGTGACTCAAACGACTCGCTTTCCTGGAGGTGAAAATAGGATCTCGGCGCTGGAGGAGGAATTTCTTCTAGGAATTCCACTCTGTCCGTGGAGTTCGTCGGAGAAGGAGTTCGGCGGGGAGAAAATGGAATTGAGATAATGGAAGATGGAATCGAGGTAATAGAAGAGTCAGGTGTTGATGGAGGAGTATCGGGAAAAATATGTAAGGTAAGGGCTTCGGATAAGGCTGGAGAAGCAGGTTCCGGAATGGGAGAAGGCGAACGGGAAGGTGGAGACGGTGAACGGGAAGCCACTACTATAGCG
>NW_017299674.1:58314-62932 GCF_001594075.2 Trachymyrmex cornetzi
CGGCCGAATTGGTGGCTGCGGTGATTCCGCTGGTGCCGGCGGTGCCGGTGGTGGTGTTGTTGAACGATTCTCGTTATTTCTTGAATTCGCGGAGCGTTGGAATTCTGCTTCATCCAACAACCTTCGCGCTTCCCTTTAGGCCCGACTTCTGAGCCAACCTCTAAACGGGCGATTGTTCCCCCTTCGTGGCACTAGGTTGTGAATTATGTTATTACAGATTCGCGACTAAATAGAAGAATATGGAAGAAAAGACTTACTGTTGCGGTAGGCTTTAGTGTCCTGGACTTGGAGTAGCTCGCAGACAAACTCATTCTTGATGTATTAGGCGAGATCTCCTATTATACACTGAACAGACTCTATATATATATATATATATATCTTAATTGAGCGAAATAACTGCTGGACTTGCGAAAGAATGACGGACTGGTTTAGGACCGGACACAGAGTAAAATCAAAAAATAAAAAGAGCGAGTCTCGCGGTGTCACGGTTTATATAGAGAGTTTCAGAGGGTGGTTCTCTGATGAAACATATTGAGTGGGAAAAATCGAGGATTCGAGTTGGAGGGATTTTTCTGCTTTTGTAGGAAATTTGTGTTTCATATTCCTACTGGTGAACTACTTTCAAAATTTGCTCCGCCCGCACTGCAAGTTTCAATCCCCTAAGAACTTATTGGTGATACGTCATCACCTTCTCTAGATTTTCAGATCCACGGTCACCTATTGGCGAGTTTAGTTTTTGGTATTCTCTCTGAAGAGAAGGGGTATTTTACTCATCGTTCCTTCCGAACGACCCGACCACGACAATTTGAAAACTCGCATTCTCCCTTTTTTCTTATTTCCGATTTCTCTTTTATTAGGTACTTGAACGTGCATCTTCTCGTCTAGACAATATTTCTTCAGAATTTTATGATCGTCGGCAAAAAATTAAAATTTATTCTTGTTAAACTATTTCTATTCTACTACTTCCTGTTGTTAACGAAAAAACGCCATTCAACACGTTACATGCGTTTGGGAATGCGACTTTCTATTTACTCCAGGATTCCCGATCCGTTTTTAGATATTACTTATTGAAACTGAACGAGTTTAAAACGAACATTCTCGACATGGTTTGTAATCTGTCATAAATTTTATTATCACGGATCGGGTGATCCTGGGTATCTATGTTTTTGTTATCTTTCCAAAATCGTTGGGAAGGCTTTCAACGACACATTTTCTACATATTGTCACGCTCGTCGATCGGTGACCGTTAACTCTCGCATTTTTTTCTCGCATCCTGTCGCAACAATCACCCTATTAAGTGATCTCGAAACGAGGAAATCGTGGAGTCCTCCCGGACGTAACAATATCATATTTTCATTTTAATAATTCTGAAATACGTTTCCTCAAGCTATGTGCATGTTTTTTTTTGATATTTTAAAGTGGTTTCAAATATATTTATATAAATTTTGACAACATCGGTTTGGGGTTAAAAGTACCGTAACTCTAGGATACATTGTAACACTATTAAAATTAACGGTAAATACACTACGCAAAAAAAATTAGGGGAGCACTTTAAAACCTGCAAATTTGATCGATATTGAGAAAGTAATATCTCGTCTTCCAGGAATCGCAGAATATTGTTCCTTAGCGGGTTTTAAAGAGTAAAGCCTCTACTTTAAAATGGCTTAAGTGAAATTTTTCGTCCCATTAAACTGTTTTTTTCGTGAAAACCACAAGCAGAGAGTGTTAGAGTCTTGAAAATGTTATGACATTACAGCCTTCCACGGAGAAAGCAAGGACGAAACGAAAAATGTTACCACATCAGTTTTGAAGCCAAAAACATTCCCTTTGGCATAAAGAAAATGTCATAAAGAAAATTGTTCTAGCTCGCCTTAGGAGCTGAGTTATCAGGTTCCAAAGTAGACCCTATTTTTTACGAGATTTTGATTAAGTACCGCCGGCATTCGCGTTATTCGATGTGCACTACGAGGAGGTTGCTCGGTCGGAGTTTGCACATCATGGGGTGTGCGTGTGCATGTGCGCGCGCGCGCGCGTATGTGTGTGGGCGGGTGGGTAGGTGGACGGGTGGGTAGGTGGACGGGTGGTTATGAAATGTGGATGGATGAATAGGTGTATGTGCGCGCACTACTCATTATGAGGTATTCCCGCCCCTTCGGTGAATCACCTCAAGAAGTCTATTCCTCATATTGATACATCTAGTGATTTCGTTTTGAGGAATTTTCTGCAAAATCTCTTGGAGAATTCTTTCGAGTTCTGCGAGCGTCGTTGGCTGCCTTGGATAATCTCTCAACCGACTATCCATCAAGTCCCAGACGTGTTCAACAGGATTCTGGTCTGGGCTTACTGCTGGATGATTGAACCGTGATATCGTGATCCTGTAGAAACTGTTTTGTCAGCGCAGTGTTATGAGGACAAGCATTAACCTGCATAAGAATGAAATAGT
Organism: Trachymyrmex cornetzi; assembly: GCF_001594075.2. Lineage (NCBI taxonomy): Eukaryota > Metazoa > Arthropoda > Insecta > Hymenoptera > Formicidae > Trachymyrmex > Trachymyrmex cornetzi. The sequence goes on from NW_017299674.1 coordinate 60,758, forward strand.
CTCCAATTCTTTGTCGGAAGGGTAGAACTTCTGGCCGAAGAATCTCATCGATGTATCTGGGCTGCTGTCAAACCCGGGAGGAATTATCACTAAGTTTGTACGTTCAGTCATTGTGATTCCTGCCTAAACCATAATTGAGCCGCCATTAAACGCTCGAACTGTTGTGACATAGGCACGATCGAATCTTTCATTACGTCGACGCCAGACACGAACTCGTCTATCATTAGTAAAAAGACAAAATCGAGATTCGTCCGCGAAAAGAACTTGCCTCCATTATCTCCACTATCTCTGAATCCAGTCGATATGAGTCCTTGCATATTCCATTCGAGCTTGCTGATGAGCAGCCATCAATTTCGGCACACGGGCTTGGCTTCGTGACCTCAGGTCAGTTTCTCGCAAGCGATTCCGGATTGTCTGATTGCTTATAGGCCGATCCTGAAACAACTGGGCTCCAATGTAACGAGCACTTACTGTACGTCCTCTTACAGCCATATTAACAATATTACGGTCTTCTCGAGCGGATATCATACGTCTACGACCTTGACCTCTATTTCGTTGGTAAAGCCCAGTATCGTGATAACGTGTCCAAGCACGAGCTACAACAGATCGACTTACATTAAATCTGTTAGCTACGTATCGCTGAGATCTACTATCTTCCAACAAAGCGATTACCTGTGCCACTTCATTTTCGTTAAGATGTCTCATTTTTGTGTAAGATGTACAATTTCTCGTATTAAAGATGTAAGCTAAAACGGAAAAAATTTAAATAATTGGTCGGGATATGAAGAAGGGGCCAAGGTCGTAGACAACAGTCCGATACATTGATGAGATTCTTCGGCCAGAAGTTCTATCCTTCCGGCAAAGAATTGGAGACTATTTCATTCTTATGCAGGTTAATGTTCGTCCTCATAACACTGCGCTGACAAGACAATTTCTACAGGATCACGATATCACGGTTCAATCATCCAGCAGTAAGCCCAGACCTGAATCCTGTTGAACACGTCTGGGACTTGATGGGTAGTCGGTTGAGAGATTATCCAAGGCAGCCAACGACGCTCGCAGAACTCGAAAAAATTCTCCAAGAGATTTGGCAGAAAATTCCTCAAAACGAAATCACTAGATGTATCAATATGAGGAATAAACTTCTGAGATGATTCGCTGAAGGGGCGGGAATACCTCATATTGAGTGGTGCGCGCTCATACATATATTCACCCATCCACATTTTATAACCACCCGTCCACATTTCATAACCACCTACCCACACACACACACACACACACACGCACACACACACACACACACGCACGCACGCACGCACGCACGCACGCACGCACGCACACACACACACACACACTTACAGCAGAGAGGGTTTGGAGTCATTAAATACCACGGGAGTGACGAACCGTGGGGTCCTCACCTCTGCTGTGACACACACACACACACACACACACACACTCTCTCTCTCTCTCTCTCTCTCTCTCTCTCACACTCACACACACACGGCAGAGAGGATTTGGAGTCATTAAATACCACGAGAGTGACGAACCGTGTGGTCCTTATCTCTGCTGTGACACACACACACACACACACACACCCCATGATGTGCTCCGACTGAACAACCTCCTCATGGTGCACATCTGATAACGCGATGCCGGCGGTACTTAATCAAAATTTCGCAAAAAATAGGGTCTACTTTGGAACCTGATAACTCAGCTCCTAGGCGAGCTAGAACAATTTTCTTTATGCCATTTTAAAGGGAATATTTTTGGTTTCAAAACTGATGTTGTAACATTTTTCGTTTCGTCCTTGCTTTCCCCGTGGAAGGCTGCAATGTCATAACATTTTTAAGACTCTAACACTCTCTGCTTGTGGTTTTCACGAAAAAAACAGTTTAATGGGATGCAAAATTTCACTTAAGCCATTTTAAAGTAGAGGCTTTACTCTTTAAAACGCGCTAATGAACAATATTCTACGATTCCTGGAAGCCGAAATATTACTTTCTCAATGTCGACCAAATTTGCAGGTTTTAAAGTGTTCCCCTAATTTTTTTGCGTAGTGTATTAAGGAAGTTGTAAGACAAATGCAATATGTTAAGAACTACTTGAAAAAATTACAGACTATTCTAAATTTCATTTAATAATAATACAAAAAAAATAGAAACAATTGACCATCTG
>NW_017299674.1:63255-64634 GCF_001594075.2 Trachymyrmex cornetzi
TATTTTAACAATTTTTGTTTATAACAATAAAATTAATAACAAATAAAATAAATAACCTATAAAAATGTGTTGCTCAATAAAACCAGAATGTTATAAACAACTTTCACATGTATGTAGTTTATTTAAAGCGAAAATATTAATATATGTGTTTTATGCTCTTACAACCTCCTTAAGAAGAGCCCGCTCACTTCAAATTTTGATAAAAATACACTGAATGATGCATTTTCGCAAAAATAAACATTTGATAAGAAAAAAGTGTCGCTCTGCTTCGTAAACCGAAATTTTTTAACCCTTATCGTACCATCTACAATTTGGTGCCTCATCCATACCATCAAGGGTCACTTCAAATCTCTTCGTTTCTTCACCTCTTCAAAATAGTTTAAAAAATTTCAAAAAATTCACCAACCTACTTTCAACTTTCTAGAATAAATATTGACTCTTTATTTTGAAAAATAATAAAATGTAGTATAATTTATAATTACCGAAAGACTCAAAGAAACTTGCACGAACAGGAATTTCTCGGTCACTAGTTACCCATATTAGTACGGTAAGGTTAAGTTAATGACTGTTCAGTTTAAGAAATCTGTCACAGTAGTGCGATCTGTCGAAGTACTGCGATGCAAGCATGCGCTAAGGTCACATTTTCACTATGACCGCGTACGAATGCGTTGTATTTCTTATTGTAATAGATGTTATTCACTGCTTTACAAACACAAATTCACTGCTTTAAAAATAAATTATCTGTTCTGAAACACAAATTTACTGTTTTAAAAAGCACAAATTCACTGCTTTGGAACAAATTCTCTACTCTAAAACACAAATTCACTGAATTTGTGTTTTTAAAGTAGTGAATTTATGTTTTAAAACAAATAATTTATTTTTAAAACAGTTTTAGAACAGATAATCTGTTTTAGAACAGATAATTTGTTTTTAGAACATGTTACAACTTTCCTTAGCTCTGTTTCATTATCATGCCCCAAATCGGAGCAAGATGTACTAATTCAGATTTTGATATTTTTCTTATAAACAGTCTAAAATTACACCTTTTTGCAAATAGTACCACAAATCTAAATAGTTGTTACGTCATGTGCATTAAAAGAAATAAATATATATATTATATACATAAAGAAATATATGTATTTTTATAAAAATTTGTACAACTATTCCCAGTCTCCCCTATCTACTAAATGTAACACATTTATTAGATACAAGAACCATTAGTTTGATTTAACTATTATTTTCTTTATTTAACTAAATATTTATTTATCGCACTGGAAGAAAAGATTGGCTGCAGCAGCGAATTAGATGGTAAAATATGGCATATCATTTTTAATTGGCTGCAGCAGCCAATTTTATCTTCTAATTTGAAGCCAATTAAA
>NW_017299674.1:66067-80825 GCF_001594075.2 Trachymyrmex cornetzi
GCGCGCGCGTGTGCGTATGTGGGGCGGGTGTAAGTACGCGAGTGTTACATCGAGTGCGAACCTAGAGCAAATACATAGAAAAGTGTGTACGTGTGGGTACATTAGGAAGAGGGGCATGCATTTCCGTGAATAAAGAGTATGGAGAGTGGAACGGTTAAAGGAGTATTACTAGAACCAAAAAGAACTAAAATATTATTTAATGATTAATATCGAAATGGAGTGGGAGTCCGTTGGACGTAACAATAAGAATAATAATTATCCAAAAGTTTTGGTTTAATGTATACCGCATATCTGCAAGTATTTACTATTGAAATATAAAAGATTCTAAAAAGGTTTCATTTATTATATATTTTTACATAATATAAATATGATAAGAAATTTATGTCATTAGAAATTGAATTTGGTTAATTGCTTGTGGATAAAAGTATCAAATATTTTATAATTAATTCGAGAATTTTCGGATATACAAATTTTTATATTTTATAACAGATATTCATTACAATATTCTTTCTAAAAGTTAAAATAATGCTTTTTAAAAAATGATATCTACTTGATTTTAATAATTAAAATACTTATTGAAGATATATATTTTTAGATATTCTACAACACATCTTATTTCTGCAAGAAAAGTGGCACAGTAAAAAATTTTTCAAATTTCGTATCATGTGCAAATTGTGATTTAAATACATTAATCTTTAATCACGAAAAGTGATATAAGTTAAATTCAAATTCTTTCCAAAGAAAATGACAAATCAATATAGGAGTAGTTTTTAGAGATATATATCGTATAATACCAAAGTAACAAAATTAATCTCTTCATTACTTCTGGAGAAGGTGAAACAAGCAAATTGTAACTATCTCTATTTAACTTATATTTATACTACACTAATAATCAATTAATTTTTAAATATTACGCACTTTTCTTTCTCCTTTTTCTCGAACAATTTTATATTTTTTACTTGGATCCCTTTTCTTGCAGGGATGCGATACGTCATACTGGACATGAAATAGTTAAATAGATTACGATAAATGAATAGTGCAATTTATATAGACTAAGTCAGGGGAAGATGCCATGTCGGGTAAGATGCCATTTGTTAATATTTTCCATGTTTATCTTTAGATAGCATTAGTGACGTGCTCGGTTTGTTCATTTGTAAGCCAGCGACAATATGACACTCGCTGTTCGTGTTTCAAAGATTGTGAATTTATCGAGGTAAATTAAAAAAGTACTGTTCTGTTAACATTTTACACGAAATTTAGAATTTACATTAATCTTTTGTAGACTTTATTTCACAAATACGTAGTGGATTACATTGAAGTTTAATATCAAGAGAATTTTTTAACCTCTTATATGATTTTTGATAGCACATGTTTTTGATATAGAAATTTCTGATAATATTTTTTCTAATCGTGTTGGGGTAAGATGCCATTTGTTAATACTTTCCATGTTTATCCTTAGATAGCATTAGTGGCACGCTCGGTTTGTTTATTTGTAAGCCAGCGATGATATAACACTCGCTGTTCGTGTTTATTTTCCAAGATTGTTAATTTTAAGAAAAAAATAATTCTTTATTTTTGGAATAACTAGTCTCTATTGTTGAGAAGCATAGCTGTTTATAAAAATTTTTATCCTTGCAGATCCTATATTGTGTTTTATTTAGTTGCGATATTAGGGCATTTTACCTCAGGTCTTGTGGTATCTTACTCAATAGGTTGGATAAGATGCCACTTTATAAGGTTTTTATTACTTTATTTATTTTATTACTGCGACGTAAAAGTCTTATGAAATACATGTAACTAAACCATAACAAATAAAACTAATCAAACTTTTCATTGGTTCTATATTCTTTTATGTATCGATAACGATTAAAAATATATCGCGATCCAAAGTTAACTATGGCATCTTCACCCGACTTACCCTATATAACACAATTAATCAGGTCGCGCGCGCGCGCGTGCTATTTCCTTTCCTAATAAATAAAAATTTTCTAACAAATATATAAAAACATCTTATGTCGATATTTCTCTCCATTTTAAGAGGAAAAACACGCACAAAAATACAAAATGTACAGACGAATATCACTCTTGAGTGCATACGTAAATAACGATTGTAAATGTACACGTGGACGCAAAATCTACTTGAGCCTCGTAAAACATTTTCCCGCGAGTGTATTGCGGGTTCAAAGTCGCTATAATTCACACGGACGATCATGTCGTTATGTACGTTGTCGTGCATACGGCTGTCTATGAGATGTGTACATTACCGCGGTTCGTGAGTATAGACACACATAACTGGTTTTCTGCATTTACGATTGCATTTCTAAACGTTGTTCTTGCGCACCTGTGCACGTGGAGTGCACTCGTGAGACGACCGTAACATTATTTCGTCGAGTACGTTTGTTAAACGGAGCAAATGATACGATTACAGAATCAGATCTTCAAGTGCAATTCCATTTAGAGAATTAATCATCGGTTCGTATATAGTTACGCATGATTGTCAGATATTTCAATAAATAATATTTATTAATTGGAATATTTGTTAAATAATATTTATCAATTGAAATTTCACAGAGAAAAATGTTCTGATTGTGAACTAATAAAAAAGCCCAACAAGAATAGCATTTTGATGAGATCAAATAGAATTTCTACCATAATCTCAACATATCAATACAAATTATTGAAATAAACCACGGCTAATATCTGACAATCACGTGCGTAATTATGGCTGTGTTCCAAAATTCACTGCCAGTGCTGAAACTCTATAGTGCACGTAACGTAAACTATAGATGTTTAGTCCTAGCAGTTAATTGTGAAACATGACCTATACATATATGCAAAATAGTGATTCATTCTTTAAATATAATTTTTTTACTTGTATTATTTTTCTTGCGGAGATGCCTATGTCACACACTGGACACGAAATAGTCATCAAAATGTAATTTTTGTTAAATCCTTTTTATTGGTTTTAATCAGAATATTTTTTCAATGTTAAATTAAATAAATTTTTGTGTTCAGATATCAATATATCTTTGAAATATCTATACGATTTAATTTTGAAATATTAAACGTAGAACGCGCGAAATGTATATCATTGAAATTTATTAAATCGTAGAAATGTATCAAATCAATAAATTGTAAATGCATAAGTCTATAAGTCGGAAACAGTTTTCCATTAATAGATATTTCGTCGCAAAATTTTAATACCGTTAAAGTTAAATCATAAAAGCCAACGCGCTGTAAAAATTTGTTGACAAATCTTTCCCAGTTTCATGTTGTAACATTTTCAACAGACATAAATGTTAGCGCATCGTTGATGACTATAGTACTTGAAGATTACTGTGATATTCCAAACGATAAATTAGAATAAACATGGAATACAGGAAAATCGGATGCCGAGTCACTATATATTGATCACTATATATTGATATTCTCACAGGCAACTTTAGCCCTTTGTTCCGCGGCTATAATCTTTCCAGTTAGTTTTGAATTCAATTTCCTGGGAGTGTCTCCTGATATATGGACCAGAAGAACTCCTATGGCTCAGTTTCAAAATTAAAATCACTGGCGACGTTGCATTACGCACGCGTTAGTCTGGATGGATAGAAACTTATAAAACGGCAATAAAATGACATGCGCGAGCGTAATAAATAATATAACGGTGAGCTGAATCCATCGACGACTCTACCATAATGACGAAATATCGACACGTATTCGCGCCTCGTCGAGCAAGCGGAAGTTTTGGTCGTTTCTATATATAATCGACGTCAATCCGACGTTGAAAAATAAAATTTCCTTAGTCCAAGCAAATGGACAAATTACAGAGTTTGTACCAAAATAAGTCGGTGATTTAATAAATACTACGTGGAAAAAATTTGTAAGAATAATCACGAACTTCTATACTACGGAAAAATATTCTATTGAAAATTCTAAGAAAAGTGATTAATAATTTCCTTTCTTTCTTTTAACTAACGATTATCTTTAACAAAGAATATTTTCTTGATAATAATCTTAAAACGCACTTATTATAAATTTTAGGAAAACTCATTATTATGTACTCAAAACAAGAATTTATTTTCTTCCGAAGAATGTTATAAAATTCAAATAAGAAACGATTTCACATAATAAGTAAATTGAATTTATCGAAAGTAATTAACGTGCAGTCATATTTTTGAGATAAAAAATTTATTTAAAATAATATATATGTCTAACATTTTTAACTTTGATCGTAATTGGCGTTTCTCATATTTAAATGATTTATTGATATAAACAATCCTTTTCGTCACTTCTATGAGATTTAGAGCTAATATTGATGACGGACAGACGGTCAGAGATAGACGAAGCGAAAACAAGAACGCGGGAAGAGGAAAAGCGGGAAATATTTCGCCCGGGAGCAGATATCAAAGAAAGGGAGACAACCGTGGATAGTTTGCCCACGTAACAGGACAGCTCGGTAATTCCGCTTCGTAGTTTTCCCATTATCCGTGCCCATGTGAGCGTGCCCATGTGAGCGTGCCCATGTGAGCGTGTATATTTCGCTTTGCGCATATTTAACCCTTTGCTGTACGGCAGTGCATAAAGTTGCCGTCATTATAAAGACTAACACATAGGCCGGAAGATACGAACCAGATATATTCGCCGTCGTCCAACCGTTCTCCACTTATTTGCAATTCCAAAGTAAAATGTTGAGCCTCTGGATCTGTGGGCAACGCTGCGAATCGGTATTAATATTAGAATCATAAAGCGTGGCCTGAGAAGCACATTTCACTAGCGCCGTGATAATATATGTATATGTGTATGAATACGAAAGAATATTTCCGTATTTTCTTTCAATTATTTTGCGTCTCGCAAATTTGTACTTTGAACGAATCTCCGATTATTTCACTTAAAGACATAGTCAAGACTGTCAAGAGACTTGAGATAATTTTATAATACAATACATTTCAATTTTCAATCTACATTTAAGGATTGTAACGAACAATTGAGTTGCTAAGATTAACAAGATAAAAGAGTATTATTCTCATAGAATTACTGTTACTATCATCTCTTCACCGCCATTATGTTTGATATGACCCAAATGGTGGGCTACCATTTCTATGTCTAATATTCATACATATACACAGGAATAGAATGTAACGCGTTACTAATTGTGATGTCGTTACCGTTACTATTTTATAATAACGATTTGGTAATGACTACAATTTTTTATGACTGTGACGATAAAGCCAGGATTGGAAAAATTACTTTTGAAAAATAACTTGTTATCATTATGTGTTATTCATTAAAAAAAAGTATCTCCTTATGAAACGAGTAAAAAAATAAGAAAGTACTTTTTTAAAAATTACTTTTCTCCAACCCTATTATTATCGTTAATGCCATGAAAAATTGTAAAGTCATTACCAAATATTATATATAAAAAATAACGATAATAATAACGGTGTAACAAGTAACCCGTTACTTTCCTGCATATACATAATCATATATTGTATATAGTACGCATACATAATAAGTAGGGATAGACAGGAACTTCCTTGTTTTCGCTTCGTCTATCGGTGACCGTCTGTCTGTTATCAATATTAGCTCTAAATCTCGCAGAAGTGACGAAAAGTCACATTAAAATAAAAAAATACAATAAATAGATCGTGTAAATAAAAAGTTCTTTTAAATTAATTAATAAAATAAAAATGAATCATCTTTGAACTTATATCGTAATAATTTATACAATGATTTATCATCTTATGTGATATAACGCATATAAGTACATTACATTCGATTCAGTTTGCCCTCTGTTAATATAACTTTAAGCTTCTGTTCTAGATGTTAAACTTAATTCCTGCCGTTTTTCGTATCTAAAATTGATTTGTTTCGAAGGGAAATACCTTAATCAAAGTATTATTAATGAAGTATTATTAATTAGTAACAAAGTAGAAAATGGAGGAAATTACTTTGATTAAGGTATTCATTCATCTTCCCTTCAAAACAAATCAATTTTGGAGACAAAAAACGGCAGGAATTAAGTTCAACACCTAATATAAGTAAACAATCGACATTGTAACATGTGGAAATTTAGTTCAATGCGATAAATTCTCCGTTTGGGTAACGATTTTAAGATATGCTTCTCTTATATTTCCAGGATGTTCAGGAAATCCAGACGCAAAACGATTATATGACGATCTCTTATCGAATTACAACAAGTTGGTTCGTCCAACGTTCAATGCTACAGACAACCTCACCGTTAAAATAAAACTGAAACTGTCGCAGATCATCGACGTTGTAAGCAATAATATTCTTGCAGTCACATTACTCGTAAAATAATATGAGAAAAAATAAGCGAGAATTGTGGATTTAAATATTAAAATTAAATATTTAAATTATAACAGAAAAGTAAATATTTTTATATAGTAAATATTTTTATATAGTAATGGCTTAATAGTGAATTTTTAAACATTATTATTTACGTTATTTGAACGCGAATTCTAGCTGCGTACTTTACATTCCATAATGATAAAAATTGTTATAGCAGATGCTACTGATGCGTACATATAACAGTTCGTAGTCCACTTTTTAATTATCTCAGAAGAGTATAAGATATGTCGGCTCATAACGGAATATTGCAATATTTTCAGAGTATGGGAGAACGATGATGATTCTCACAAAATTATTCTCTTGCAGAATTTGAAGAATCAGGTCATGACAACGAACCTCTGGGTCGAACAGGTAATAAAAAATAATCACATAATATAAGAATTAAGATAGAGAGAATTGGGGAAAATTAATATTTGATGTCCTTTTACACTGGTCAAGTTTTCACGTACGACTCGCATAATAAGCTGATAAGAATTGTCAAATACGGAAATACGTGGATCTCCAATTTGCGAACTGTGCAAATAGAATTTAATTTTATCAACACAATCAAACTGCATAATTATTACTTTTTTCCTCTCCAATATAATTTTTATTGAACGTATCTTAACACTTGTAACCGTAATATGGGTAACTAGTGACCGAGCAATTCCTAATATCCTAAATATGCGACGAAAAATCGGTTCATTAGAAAGCAAATACCTTACAATAGAATTATATAGTGTTGCTCGATAAATATTCTGACTCTTCTTATCGAGATCTAACAAGCATAAATAAAAATATATTTATATGTATTTTATATAATATCATTATATATTGAATCCTCTTTGTAGTATTTTCAGAGAATAGCTATAAAAGTCATACTTTTCTCTCGGTATTATATATGTATACAAATATTGTTTTAATTTCGTTTGCATAACTTTTCTGCACGCGCGTTCTAGATTTTATTATCGTATTTCTCTTGTCAGATATTTGTACTTATCGAAAATTTTAATTATTATCCATCGTTGAAAACAATCAAAAAATAAAATGGAATGAATGACGAGATTGGTAATAGAAATAAAATCAGAATAAATTGAAATTTAGATCAAAACTTGAAATTGATATCAATTTCATTACAAATTTCAATTTATTCTGACTTCATAAGTCCTTGTTAGGACGTTAGCACAAGTTAAATGTTAACAATATTTAACTCTCCGTGAACCAGATGGGGTGTGACATACCCCAGCAAAATAAATTTCTATAATTTCCTAAAAAGAAACCGCACGCATGTTGCCGGTTTCGTGCAACTGGAGAGTGCGTTATTACCAATCATACTAAATTATTGTATTGTATTTATGATTAAGTATAGCATAGGGTATCAGATATGTATCCGCATATGATCCATGTTGATTTTCCACTTGATTTGCGGAGGATTAAGGATGTATAATATGTATCTTAAAACATTGCCAAAAATATAAAAATTTCCTAGATTGTTCTATTACTACATCTAAATGTCAGTGTAAAATTTGAGCACAATTCTTTTATTGGTTTAAAAGTATTTAATTTTTTTGTTAGTCTTGATTCTTACGTAAAATCGTGTTTTGTAGTACTTATTTGTAAATTTGATGAAAAAGTGACATTAAGAATAAAATCAAATTTTAAACGTATACTGATTAAATAATAATAAATATTTGTGCAAAAATTTATTTAGAATCACTTATTCGTTTACGCAAGTTATTAACCTAAAACTGCAGAAAAATATGGTCATTTTGCTGCATAAAATCATTATAAATTTATTTGTTGTTTTGTTCTTTGCAATTGATTTTTTAGAACATACTTACAGGCTATCATATCATCTTGATATTTTGAATGGTATTAGCTTACTTTGACTAATTATTTGACTGATATTTTTAGCTGATATTGTATAGCCAAAACATGCCTCTCCTTATAACACCTTTATTTGTTATTAAGTCTTTGTTTACATTATTAAGATGCGTTAAATAAAAATTATATTGGAGAGGTAAAAAGTAATAATTATGAAGTTTGATTGTATTGATAAAATTAAATTCTATTTGCACAGTTTGCAAATTAGAGATCCACATATTTCTGTATTTGATAATTCTTATCAGCTTAGTATGCGAGTCGTGAGTGAAAACTTCACCAGCGTGAAAGAATATCAAATATTAATATGTGCGATAAACCAGGCACATCGTTGTTGATGTTCGGGTATACTCTCAGTTCGGAGAGTTATGAATCAATGCTATGCCATCCTAAAGTTCGAAATATCCACCGCATCACGCATTAATGTTATCACAAAGTTCGCGCACGAAAATGTTAATTTAGCCGCAATTTATCGACGGGATTAATCGGTTCGTGCTGGTGCAAGCAGGCTGAAAATGTCCACATTGCGAATAAATTGTTTGCCGATTTTTTACATTAAACTTTTTAAACGCAACTTTATAACAATTGTAATTTCTATTATCGGCTTGTGACAACATTACAACTCTTCGATCCATATAATAAATTTAATAAAACATTTTACCGTTTGTGACAGTTAGCGTTATATTTGAATTACATTAAAATTTAAATCGCGACATTTAATTATTACAAATAGTTATACATTAAAGAATTCGGGGAATTGGAAGATCAATAGAAAATATATAACGAGTAATCATTTGATCCATTGTGGTTAAATTTAATTCCCTACTGTACAGTGTGTCAGAGTTGCAAATGGATTACGAGAATTACGTATTTCGTGATAAATATTTAATAAATTACCTCGTAGAATGTGCGCACGGTTCGCTATTTAACTAAGCTACCTTTGGTTCAGTTAAACATGGTCAAATTTCCCAGAATAGAGTCATGTCCAGCTATATGCCGGCATAATATTCTATCTAGCAAACATAGGGACGCGTGGACGAAGAGAGACTTCGGCTTCGAGCTAATATTCAACATGCTCTACGCATAAAGGCTGTGTCCACCCCTGAAGGAGGCGCATTTCCGACGACCAGCTATGTCGGTGGCGTCAGCACTCCATCATTCGCTATTCCAGTGATATGAGTAGGAAATTGACAGTAGTAAAAACGATTTGTAATTACTAAAGCTAATTTACTATGTTCGCAATTAATTTACTCGAAATTTTACAAGCCAACGCAATAATGGACGGAACTTATTAGTTTTTTACTTCTTTTCTTTCAAAAAATATCTGTAACAAAAGGATACAGATAATTTTTAAATAATCAGAAATCGAAAATAAAATAGATTGAAAACCTCGTTTAATTTTTATTATTTTAAAAAAAATTAAAAATATTAGTACATTTCTTACTTTTAACTTGGAATAGATTTTTTATTTTAATTTAAAGCACAATTGCAAAGATGTAAGACATTTGTACTTTCAAAAACTCTAAAGAATAATGACTTTCTTGACATTTTTATCGAGAAAGAACTGACTTCGAAATCGCATTCAAAAGTTCATCGAAAAAATTTGGTCCATTTGTAAGGTACTTAATTCATAAAACTTAGATATCATTAACAAAAATATTTGAAAATTTTGTTGATACACAATGCGTTGTCTCACACACACACACACATGCGCGCGCACGCACGCGCACGCACGCACACGCACACACACAATGCTAAGCTTATTTTTTAATCATGCTATAAAATCCTGAGAAAAGAAAAATCGGTCTTTGTATCATCCACAAAATTCAATAAATCAAAACGGCATAGAAATTTTTTAATAAAACGTGCAGTTTTAATCGAACAATGTGAACAAACAAGGAGAAGAAGTTCGTATGTAAATCTGCGCATTTCAGCTTTACAACTTGCAATGAGGAAAGTTACAAAATATTGCCTCTGTGCATTTGAAGTAACTTCAGCGTGATTTCCCGATCCTTTGTTGCTTCTCATTTTAAATACATGAATTAGGATGCGATAGATAAATTCATTGACGAGCTTCTAGAAAAAGCATCTACCTATCGTATTTACAATTGTGATGGAAAAACATAAAATGCGCGAACTTTTTTATGATATTTTGTTTCATGCAACAATATATCAATTCTCTTTTATTCCAAACAGTTTTTCACATTGATATATTCAATCATTGATATTTACGACATTGTTCATGCAAAAATATGAGTTTGTTTTTTATAGGAACGATAACACTTTTTAAGCAACAAAAAGTTAAAAATAGCATGATGTGGTATTAAGTTACATTTATTAATACAAGAGATTAGGTCACTGTAATTATTGTAGTAAAAAACTAGATTTTAGAATTAACTAAATAGAGAATGTATGTGTGTATCTAAAAATGTGCCTATTAAATTTATTTGAAACATGTTTTAATTATTAGAACCATCATTTTGAAGAAAACAGTTTTGAGAAAAACGTAACTTATTAACTTAATTGATTTTCTAATTGCAATGTTTAATACAATAATTTGAATAATTAATGGGAAATAATGTTTACGTATATAATTTTATTTGCTCCAAGAATGATAATCGTAAAATCAATTCTATTATATCCATGTTCAATCAAGAGCATAAAAATCAATACTGCGTCAGAGAATAGACGACTAGCATGATTTTTTGGTCAACGAATAAATAACAGATGAAGAAAGAATCTATCATGACCTGGCGTATGAACATATTAGTTTACGAATATAATTATAACTATCGATTATTCTTGCTCGAAGTTTTTATATTAGACATGTTAAGGAGGTAGTCGAGTGGCAGTCACTTCCAAAAGTTAGTTTGTGTACAAACGGCTAAACTTTTTGACGCAATGATACAGCATTGACCAATGAGATCGCTTCACGCACACACTCGTCCTGTACCATTCGTGTTGACAAAGATGTGGCAACGTCCTGTTTCCCAAAACATACCTATCACTGTAACTTATAATTTATATTCCAGTTTTTTTACAATATTTTATCCGCATAATTCAGATAAATTCACTTGTTTTGGTTATGTATGTGTCATAATACGCCTTGTGGGAGATTCCGTTCGGTTGAATCGATGAGCGACGTTGCCACATGTACGCAACCCCCTCTATTCTGACGAATATCATTATTTTCATATCGCTTTTATTAAAAAAGTATGTGGCTACGAGTCACCAATTTTGTTTATATCATTGCTAACATTATTATATACAACATATCAGTTTTTTAAAAAGTTCGTAAATTCCGATCCCTTTCATATCAAATTTAATGTGCATTTCATGATAGCATGGAATAGGGCTTACATATTAAATTCGTGAACTTTGAAACGAAATATTTCGCTTATCCTGTGACTACGACATCTGAAAATTTAACGATTGTTATGCATACGATCAACATATGCTAATTTTTTTAGAATTTTCGTAAAATTTTCGATTTACTCGACTACCTCCTTAAAGCAACGAACATTACGACTCATTATTTTTGACGGACATCATCCCAGTAATAGGAGCGTTGATCTATTGAAAATTTACACAATAGACAAGACAAATGACGTAAAAATGCGGTTTTCATAAATTGAAAGTGCAAAAAAAAACATGACACAAAGAAATAGTTGATATATCCAATAAATAATTTTTAATTATTGCACGATGTGATTTTATTTTATCATCAAAAAAGGATGTTTTCCAATTTTTATTATTGATAATTTGATGTCGACTAAAAATTTTATAAATTTTTAAGCAGAGAAAGGAAATCTTTGCATGAACGGTAATAGTGGACCAGCACCATTTGTAGTTGAAATAAATATTTAAGATAAATGATTTGGATAAATATATAAACAGTTTTACACACTGTCACATCCGTCAAATTTATCATTCTTACATATTGAACATGAGCTTTAGCAATAATTATACGGTATGTACATGTGTATATTGTAAAATTGTTTATATATTTATCCAAATCATTTATCTTAAATATTTATTTCAACTACAAATGAGAATGCGCGTATGATTGATATCTAGTGCGACATTTTGAGGCTTCAGTATTGTGACAACGACAGTGCACTGCTCTTAAAGAACATGCTCGCAAATTCCGATATTGGCGGCTAAGACGGATGTACTGTGTGATTTTATTGAGAAGCGCTATAAAAGAACATGATATTTTTCTGCAGTGGCCTAATTCTTTGAAAGAGACGTAATAAAAGTAAAAGTGACAAAATGACAGAAAAGATAGAAATGTGCGATAATGTTACATTGATTCTTTGTTCGTAGACATGGTACGATTACAAGCTGAAATGGGATCCGAAGGAGTACGGTGGAGTAGAGATGCTGCATGTGCCATCAGATCATATATGGAGGCCCGATATAGTTTTATATAACAAGTAAGATGATATCATTGATCGAAAGATAACGATTAGATTTATCTTTCCTTTTTTTAATATGCGTTAATTGGCATAGAATATTGTCGAGTTGAATAAATTACTGATTAAAACACAAGTAAATGTATCGCAAATGTATAATGTTTGATATAAGAATGCGTAAGTGATTATTTTATATTATTAAACATTTTTTTTTATATAATTACCGAAAAATTATATGTACTCTCTGTTAATACGAGGGGCACTACTTATATTTTGAGCCTTGGCAACACTGAGTGTTGTCAGGTGCCATCGGACGTTTCCACTAGAAAGTTTGACATTTTTGACCATAACTTTCTTCAGAACGTTTTGTTATTTGAGCGCGATTTGTATTGTTTACAGTCACTTGAAAATTGTGTCTCAGCGAAAAAATGGAATTAACTCGTGAAAATTTTCGTGCAATGATTTATTACGACTTTCGACGTGGATTATCAAGACAGGAGTGCATCGATCAACTTACTTCCACTTTTGGCGATAAAGCCCCATCCTTTGCCACTGTGAAACGCTGGTATAACGAATTTAATCGTGGTCGCCGTTCGCTCACCGACGAAAGTCGTGAAAGTCATCCAAAATCAGTTGTTGTATCAGAAAACATTGATGCTGTGCAAAAACTAATAATGCAAGATCGCCATGTGACATACTGTGAGATTGAGACAACCTTGGGCATTAGTTCCACCAGCATATATGAAATATTGCATAATCATTTAGCCGTGAAAAAGGTTTGTTCTCGTTGGATCCCACATAATCTGACAAAATCTCAAAAAGATGCTCGTGTCAATTGGTGCAAACAAATGCTTAAGAAATACAATGGCGGGGCTTCAAAAGACGTGTATAAGATTGTAACAGGTGACGAATCATGGATCTATGCGTATGAGCCGGAAATTAAACAGCAGTCGACTGTATGGGTATTTCAAGATGAACCAAATCCAACAAAAGTTGTTCGCGCTCGAAGCACTTTGAAACAAATAGTCGCCTGTTTTTTCGGAAAAACTGGTCATGTGGCAACAGTGCCTTCAGAGGAACGTAGAACGGTCAATTCTGAATGGTACACAACCATTTGTTTGCCGGAAGTCTTCAATGAAATAAGGAAAACAAACAAGCGCCGCCGGATCATTCTTCATCAAGACGATGCCAGCTGTCACACATCTCGTCTAACAACCGACTATTTGAACACTCAAAAAATCGATTTAATGGGTTATCCGCCGTACAGTCCTGATTTGGCACCAAATGACTTCTTTTTGTTCCAGAACGTCAAGAATAAATTGCGTGGACAACGATTTTCGTCGGCAGAAGAAGCCGTTGATGCGTTCAAAGACCATATTTTGGAGGTGTCTCAAGCGGAATGGAAAAAATGCTTTGACAAGTGGTTCGAACGCATGCAAAAGTGTATAGATCATAAAGGAGAATATTTTGAAAAACAATAAACAAATTATTGTTTATTTATTATTATTTTTATTATTAGGCTGAAAATATAAATAGTGACCCTCGTATAGAAAATTTACATCTCTATTATTACCAATTGTTTTCAAGCCGAATTTTTCCACATTTTTAATTTAATTTTTAACATGTTTTGAGACAACAACACTGAAGATTAAAATTATAAGCATACTTTACATGATGGAGCATACTTTTACATTTAAAAAATAAACAAGCTGTTTCCTGAATAATAGAACACACTCTTTTGTGTGACAAACTATACAGGATGTTCGTTGGGGCTATACGTGCTAAGTAAAAGTTAATTTTTTATGAAACCATGTTTAATAGTGCATTTAATCAAATAAAGACTTATCAATAATTCAATAGTAAAACTTCTTGTATAACTGCTAAACAAGTCGCTGCTTTAGACCGTTGTTATTTATAACTAATAGTTATTTTGATCTCTCTACCGTTTTTACTTATTTAAAATTATAAAAATTAGTAGGTATACTATAGCGGTTCTAACCCATGGGGCTAGAGGGGAGTGCGGGGCGGGAGGGTACTTGTAGGCGCAGAGGCCCCGGCGTTATCGAGTGTTTATATAAACACCCGAAAAAATGCGTTTGTGGTCGCCACCGCCGCCACCA
>NW_017299674.1:80837-82338 GCF_001594075.2 Trachymyrmex cornetzi
TCCTATCTCTCTTTGTCTTTTCGCGCCCAAAACCATTTTACATGTCGCATGTTTTGATGATATCATCGATGTAATATGATACAAATGTCACGTGACCAAGTAAATGATATGAAATAAAAAAGATCAATTTTAACCTGCGAATTGCGCCCGTTTATTTTCATACCTGTTATTCCCTTTCTTCTTTTTTCTCTTTTCCTATCTCTCTTTGTCTTTTCGCGCCCAAAACCATTTTACATGTTATGAACTTTGTCTTTTCGCGCCCAAAACCATTTTACATGTTATGATGATAATATCATCAATGTAATATGATACAAATGTCACGTGACCAAGTAAGTGATATAAAATAAAAATTAATTTTAAACTACGAATTGCTCGCGTTTATTTTCATACTTGTTATTAGTTCTTTTTTTTTACAATGGATAGGTACAGATGGCATAGGATAGGTTGGATGGGAAGTAAAGCAAGTACATATAATTGATGTGAACGACAAAATTTTTTTATTCACATATAATTACATTCGGTTTTTTTCGTGTGTATTAAAAACTAAAGCTAATAGCTCGCAATCGACGAGCTGATGTCCACTGAAAATATCGCTATCGCGTATAGCATCTTCGGATGCGATGTTGGAGAATCGCGTATACTTGACATCGACCGTATCGATGAGTCGGACTAAATATTGATTTAAATTTTTCATTGATGGTATGCGTATACTGGCACAGCTCAGAGTATATATTCTCGACGCATTGTTCGAGTTTGAACATGAAGAGCACGTTTAACGACTTCGTATACAGACATGTATCGCGCAATGTTAATTTGACCACATTCGCATCACGCATTTTTACGATTTCTATCACAAGATCTTGGACCGATTATGATGAAGGCGCGGGGGGTGATTGCACGAACAACTCAATATCCGCGCGTCTTTCGATGAAAGCCCGCCACACTGCACGAGGCAAGATTATTACCTTGGTTGTCACCAATTGCAATATTATTTAGTTTAATTTTATTTGATTGCATACATGGAAAGTACAATTTTACTCATTGCCCAAGCTCTTTCTAAGTTTCATCCTTTTCATCACATTTCTTCAGGAATGCATATGGAATTGTTCTACCAACACAAACGAGAGATAAAAAATGTAAGCGTCGATATGCGACAGCTTTGTTAGTGTAATAAAAGATTTTTTAAAGACATTCGACATGTTAATACGACATGTTTCGCAATGACATCATGAATGTAATTTTGATACGTTGCAATGTTGCTAAAATAGTATGCATAATGATATAAAATTTAAAGATCGAGATGCATTGCGACGTTGTCAAATAGTGAGCATAACGATATATGCTCCACCCGTTTTAGTCCTATACACACACACACGCGCGCGCGCGCACACACACACACACACACACACTCGCCATAGTATTCGTACTCTCTCTCCTACCCATTATGGTCCTATATTTATCATAGTATTCGCGCTCTCTCTTCTTCCCATTATATTCTCTC
>NW_017299674.1:84458-85699 GCF_001594075.2 Trachymyrmex cornetzi
CCGGAGATACACGTCCGGATGAGTAGCGCGATGAAACTCATGCTCGTAGAACGCTTCAGTGATAGATCTGTCACTCGACAAAGTTCTTCTTAACAAAAAGAAAGAGTTATAAATATTCAGTCGATCAGTCAGTCATGTAAATCTGCGATCCTCGCTAGATTTGGAGATGCGGTACGAATATTCTGTTTACAGACTAGCGTTTTGTGCTCAGAACAATTGCTCGCAACTTTTTCAAAGGATATTTTACCGATTGATCCCATACACTTTTCGCTAATCGTTCGTCAGCACTTCGACAGCCGTACAATATCGTTGAACACTGTTCGCTTAATGTTTAATAATTTCGCGAAGTAGTTAGATATGAACTGTTGATGATGTAAGTATAACAGATAAAATTATTATGTTCTTCGTTATATCTTTCCCACAGTACATACATTGTGGTGTCATCTCTAACGTACACACATACACATACGTTCATACATACATACACATACGTTCATACATACACGTTCATACGTACGAACGTTTACGTACGAACGTGTACGTATAAGCGTATACGTACGAACGTGTACGTATGAACGTGTACGTACGAACGTGTATGTATGAACGTGTATGTATTAACGTGTACGTACGAACGTGTACGTACGAACGTGTACGTATAAACGTATACGTACGAACGTGTACGTATAAACGTGTACGTACGAACGTGTACGTATAAACGTGTACGTACGAACGTGTATGTATGAACGTGTACGTACGAACTTTTATAACTCTTTTTATGTTTTACGTACGAATATTTATAACTCTTTCTTTTTGTTAAGAAGAACTTTGTCGAGTGACAGATCTATCACTGAAGCGTTCTACGAGCATGAGTTTCATCGCGCTACTCATCCGGACGTGTATCTCCGGACGTGGAGAAAGTACTGTATAGGAAAGGAAACAGGGTGAACGTCAAATCACTGGGATTCGATGGATCACACAATTTGTGAATACTTAAAAACAATGTCATTTGATATAATTTTAATTTGTATATATTTTTTTTATACATGTATGTTGTATAAATTATAATGATAGTAATACGTAAATATAATAGTAACGTATAATATATATATATAAATGTAAAAACATATGATGTATGATGTATGAAGTGTAAATTAAAATAATAGTAATATATAATAGTAACATCTGATACGCATAAATTAAAATAATAGTAATAGGAGCATATAATATGTATAGATACATAT
>NW_017299674.1:89185-97275 GCF_001594075.2 Trachymyrmex cornetzi
CCACAAACGCATTTTTTCGGGTGTTTATATGTAAACACCCGATAACGCCGGGGCCTCTGCGCCTACAAGTACCCCCCCGCCCCGCACTCCCCTCTAGCCCCATGGGTTAGAATCGCTATAGTATACCTACTAAAATTGTAAAATTGTGTAATCCTGAATAAATAAAGTCATACAGAGAGCGGGGGTTATAAAACTCAGAAGAAATTTTATCTTTGATTTCTTTAATAAAGTATTTTTCGTGATAAACGTTTATATCAACCTATTTTATTTATTCCATCTCTTTAAATTAATTTGGTTTCTCAATCTTCTTAGATATTTTATACCGCAATCTACATGAAGGATATTACGTTATTCTTTATATACAAAAATAATTATAGGTTTGCGAATACGTTGGAAATTACTTATATTATTTCAAATAAAATTATTTTGTCCCGAGGTGAGATATCAAAGAATTTATGTTCAACAGCGCCGACGGTAACTTTGAGGTGACGTTGGCAACGAAGGCGACTCTCAACTATACGGGCAGGGTCGAGTGGAAGCCACCAGCTATTTATAAGTCTTCCTGCGAGATCGACGTCGAATATTTTCCCTTTGATGAACAAACGTGCATGATGAAATTCGGCTCGTGGACTTATGACGGCTTCCAGGTGAGAACTGTCTGTTATTTCGCCAATATTTCGGAAATTGCCTTCCATTAGCCAAACGCGTAACCAATCGATTTAACTGTTGCAGAAAAGCCATTTGTTTCTATTGTAAGTTAAAAAAAGAATTGATACAAATAGAAAGGTATATCGTACGTGAAAGTATACAGTACCAAGGATATTTATATTGTATTTTATTTCCGGTGATCTTTTTCTTCGTGAATCAAGAGTCTGATAAATATTAGATCTTTTCCATATTCAAAAAACTTTTTCTTATGAGATATGTGTTCTTCTTATATTAGATGAACTATTCAATTAATCTTGACGATTCAATAATCAATTTATTAGTGCAACAGGAAGATCTCGCAGAGATCTCTTTTTAGGGCAACCACAAATATTCCGAGAGTGACTTTCGTGATACGTTACGGTGGGAGTATTATTGTCGCCGGCCGTTAGACACCGTGTAGTAAACGATCGTATATATCGCTTGTTATTTTTTTTGAGTAAAATGTCGCTTGTTAGAAGCACGAAATCGAGTATAAGTGATGGGCAGACGGAACGTTGAGGTAAAGAAATGAGACGGTGAAACGAATTAACGTCTGACCTACATTAAGTATTATTAATATTATTTAGTATAAAAAGTGTTCTCGTTTTATGTGCTAATGTAATCTATCTCTGCCTATGCTAAAGCCTTACACATTGTAATTAATTGCTCCGATTTAATTTCAAAAAGAAAACTGTACTCAATTTGGCCTACCTAAGCTTTATGATTTTTGCTAATTTTTGCTGAGTCCAAAATTGACAACTAATGGTCAGATTCAAAAGAGAAAAGATTTTTTAATTAAAAGTATGAGATATTTTCAAATATTTACATGAATGAAGATTTTAAGAAAAAGTAGTATTTAAGTTATATTGGTGCATATACATATTACTTAATACATTTAATGTATATTTATCCCTTTTTTATTTAAAAAAAATGATGGAAAAATTAAGTTATTTATATAATACTACTTTTCTAAGATTATAAGTTTATTAACATTTGCATATTTATTGACATGTATAAATATACAGAAAACTATTTTCCAAACAATTGATTTATCTATAAAGTATTTAAAGCCTTTTCAAGTCAATAACACCAGTTGTAAACGTGTGATAAAATCCTCTTTATTATAATGTACGTTTCGATCCTGTGAATTGGATCCTTCTCAACATTCTTTACGTATATATATCGATATCATTGAGTTCCCTAAAACACTACATACTAATCAATGTCTATTACCTCTTCTCTTCTTATAGATATAATATCAATTTAGTTACACAAATTTCCTTACATGATATCTTAAAACGTATCTATAAATCTCTCTGTAATGTTCATGTCTGATGTTAACGTTCTACTAAACTCGTTCAAATATAATTCAATTATTATTATCTCCAACCTCTAATCATGTGTCATACATTCGCCGACTATTATAAACATTCACGGATACATATTTATATTTTCGCTAATAAACATTCATATGCTGAGCTCAGTTTTTCCGTATCATTTGTAAATTCAATCCCCTCTTTTGTTTATTAATGTAAATCATTTCAGATGTAAGTCGTTTATTTAAAATCACCTCCTCGTCCAAAATCTCAATATCATCCCATTTACATTCATGTGCAAAATTCATCCTATGCTCTGTGATTACTGATTTTTGATTCGTATTCCAATTGATATGATTCTTATGTTCTGCAATTCTATTTTTTAAATTTCTACCTGTTTGGCCAACATAAGTTTCTGTGCAGTCTCTACAGGCTATTTTATATACGACATTACTATATACGACATTGATTTATCTACTTATCTCCACGATGTTTAACAAATGGATTAGAATCTATATATGGCTTGAATTAACAAAAATACCAAAATAACATTAGACAAAAACATCACAATTGAGGGGCTGGATTCTATAATGGGATACGCGTGGATTTCGCGGGATAAGTATTGTCCGCAAGGACTAATTTTGGATGTCGCTCTAATTTCAATTTTGACGACTGATTCTTGTAGAGAATTTCATAGTCCATCTTTTTTATTTTCATTAAACCAAATTTGGAATTTTTTTTTGTTTTCAAGTTATAAACAAAAAAAGTAATTTTTTAATAAGTTTCAACAAAAAATTTCAATAAGTTTTTGTGTTCAACTCGCCATATCTCAGCTAAATATGAATATTTTTCTTTGAAATTTTAACAGAGTAAACTTCCACATGTTTCTCGAAATATACAGCATATAAAAAGTTTTCGAAACATTTCATAGCCAAATGCCGAATTTTTCAAAATATTCCTCTCGAATTCGTAGTTTTATTCATTCGATCACAAAAGTTATCGTACGAATTTTCGATTTATCAACTTTTACCCATACTACAATTTTGTTTATTAGTTAAGGAAGTTTTTTGGAAAGTTTTAACTTTTTAAATATTATGGTTGTAAAGTAATAATTATTTATACGTCGATCCGATTACGTAGCGCGCTGCGCGCAATGCGACAGTTCGAGCCGTTCGCTTCCGCGAAAAAACGGAGCATAAAAATAATAAATAAATTTTATTAAATTTATAGAAAATAAATTAAAAAAAGAAATTTAAATAAATAAATTTTTAAATAAATATATTTATAAATATATATTTTTAGATAAATTTTTATTTTTATTACAAAAACAGCTTTTTAGTACTTGTTGTCTTACGTTAATAAAAAATGTTGTGCAATTTCAATAATGTAAGTGTTTTATTGTAATTTCATATGGATTTCATAATACATATAATTCTGTACGACGTATGAATTAATTCAATAAATAAAATGATGAATATTTGCTATTATATAAAAAAATGTACTCACTTCGTTTTTTGTGTATTAACATTTCGTAGAATAATATCTCATTACATACAACGGAAAGGAGTATGTTTATTCGCTAATGGATTAAAAATACGCTATATGATCAATTTTTATTGACAATTTTTATTAATATGATACTCTAATTCTTATTTTGTAACTGTAAACAATTAAGAAGTTGAAAAAGATTTTGGGAGCCTTTAAGTATATTATATTTTGGTACATTATTGATACCCTTGTTTCGCGGAAGCGAACGGCTCGAACTTTCGCATTGCGCGCAGCGCGCTATGTAATCGGATCGACGTATAAATCTGGAGACACTGGTCGTGTCTCGGCGCTAAACTGCGAGAAGCGACGCTGCCGTGCCTCCTTTACGTGAACCGACGAGTTGCGGCAGATCGAGATTATCGGATCTCAATAACGGCTGAATCGATCGCGTTCTATGTATGCTCAATCGATAGCCACCACACGGATTGTATGATAAAAGTGCTTTTATTTTTTTTCTACGTGCCCTACGAGCGGAGATATCGCGACGCAAAGTCCGGAGATCTGTGAATTTTCACCTCATCTTTTAAGAAACGTCGTCGTCATTATTATCGTTATTATTGTCATCGACCAGGAGAAAATGTCCATCTCGTTTTTTCGACACTAGAGGGCTTTTGACTTAACCTAGCGATGGCAGCATTGCACATTCAAATGTGATCAACCACACATGACGGCTGAGATAATCAGCGATGGCAACATTGTCAAATTATACGATGTGACGTGCACGCGGCGCATTATTATTTTATTAATTGAAATTAAAATGAAATATAATTAATAAAATAAATTATAAAATAAAATATTAATTATATAATTAAAATGAAATATCGAGATTGTCGTTGAAGATCTAAGTAGTTACCGCGTCGAGGAAGAGGGTGTATAGATATTAAGGAATTAAGCGTCTAGGTGTTCGCCGTCGAGGAATTAAGCGTCTAGATGTTTGTCGTCGAGGAAATGGATGTCTAGATCGAAGAAATGGGTGTTTAGGTGATCGCCATCGAGGAAGTGGGTGTCTAGGTATTCGCTATTGGGAAAATGGGTGTCTAGGTGTTCGCCGTCGAGGAAATGAGTGTCTAGGTGTTTGCTGTCGAGGAAATGGGTGTCTAGGTGTTCGCCGTCGAGGAAGTTGGTGTGTAGGTGTTTGCCACCGAAGAAATGTGTGTCTAGGTGATCGCCGTCGAGGAAGTGGGTATCTGGGTGTTCGCTCTCGAGGAAGTGGGTGTTTTAGGTGTTGTCTACATGTTCGCCATCGAGAAAGTGGGTGTCTGGGTGTCCACCGTCGAAGAAATGAGTGTCCAGGTGTTCGCCGTCGAGGAAGTGGGTGTTCTAGGTGTTGTTTACATGTTCGCCATCGAGGAAGTGGGTGTCTAGGTGTCCGCCGTCGAGGAAATGAGTGTCTAGGTGTTCGCCGTCGAGGAAGTTGGTGTCTAGGTGTTTGCCATCGAGGAAATGAGTGTCTAGGTAACCGCCGTCGAGGAAGTGGGTGTCTAGGTGTTCGCTATTAGGGAAATGGGTGTCTAGATATTCGCCGTCGAGGAAATGGGTGTCTAGGTGTTCGCGCTATTGAGGAAGTGGGTGTCTAGGTATTCGCCTTCGAGGAAGTGAGTGTCAAGGTGTTCGCCTTCAAGAAAGTGGGTGTCTAGGTGTTTGTCTTCGAGGAAATGGGTGTCTAGGTTTTCGCAAACTCATTCTGACAGGTTTGACTCTAGATAGCAAGAGGCAAATATGGCATTTAGTATTAACCGTTAAACTGTTCAGATTAGAATCTGTCACATCGATGGAACGGAGGAACACGTATGAACACGTAAATGAGGCTAGAATAAATATTCTCTGCTGTAAAACACTTTTTCCGGTGTAAGAATACATTTTCTACTCTGGTAGATAATTTCAATTAATATTATCTTATAAAATTTGTAATAACTTTTATTGCAATATTCTTTCATACGCAGGTTTAAGAAAGTGTCTGCAATGCAGTAGAAAGCGTGTATTTATATTTTTATTTATAATTTGTTCTCTCTATATTTTATAATTATAAAAGAATTTATTGTTTGTGCTGTTTATTTTCAGATTTATTGAAAGAAAAGACTTGAATTTAAAAGATAATGATTTATATGGTAGTTTTCTCATTATTAAAAACATACAATTTAAAAATGAGTAAAGGATTCTTATAATTCAAACATAAAACAATAAGTAAAGAACAATTAATTAGAAATATACAATATAAAAATGAGTAAAGGACTTATAATTCAAACATAAAACAATAAGTAAAGAACAATTAATGCCCATTTCCACCAACGTGAATTAACTCTAATCTCGGTTCAACTTATCTTTAGAATTAGAAAAAGACGAAGAGCAAGTTGAACCGAGATTAAAGTTAATCTACGTTGATGGAAATGTACATAAGAGTCTAAAACATCTAAATATCTTACATCTTTTTCGCGTTTAATCTATCTATAGAAACATACAATATAAAAATAAGTAATCGTTCTTAACTTTAAGTTTGTTCTCGTCGCATGCTCCAACATGCTCCTACTTCCTCCCAACAGTAGCTCCTATCACTTAATCTACTTCCTCCCAACAGTTGCTCCTATTACTTAATACTCATTCAACGCGCTGTTAGGGTGAGTAGGAGCTACGGTTAGAGGAATAGGAGCATGTTGAAGCAAGCGACGCGAACAAACCTCTTATCTCGTCGTCGTGATGTACATATTTCTATCTCTGCGTTCTTACACAACTGTGATGAAAGTAATAATAATCTTCTGTCTATAATATTACTCGTACAAAAGATTTGATATCTATTGAGTTGATGATATGGGATTTTCAGGGATGGTAAGTAACTCGTTACTTGTAATGAAGTTACAGTTAGAGTTACTTTTTTTCAGTAACTGTAACTTAACTTCGTTACTTTCTTTCCATCTGTAATTATAACTTAACTTAATTACATCTTTTAAGTAACTAGTAACTAATTTAATAGTTACTTTTATAGTTATTTTATATATTTTAAACTTATTTGTCAATTTAGTGTGCGGTAGTGTCCACTTGTCGTTACAAATACTTCGAAACATTTAATTAATCGGAAGAAAGAAATTTAATTAAAAGGTTCAATGAACTCTTGTACTTATTTGGTCTATATTTTTGGATCTAATGAAATCTGCCAATCAAATGCAAGAACGCTCAGTGAATGATTGTAGACCATTTTAGATTAGTGCTGGAATTTATTTGCAACTTTTAGCCGAATATAAAAAGAATTTTTTTTACAAAAAACATTGTATATGTGTGCTATTTCATATTCATATTCATATGTGTTTATATTACTTTAACGAAAAACGTCTTTGCCATACAATTTTTGTATCTTTTTGAATAAAATTGTATAACATATGTAAATGTAAGCCAGACTTTTTTTTTTAATTGTCCTAGTGTATCACCTTGTATATCATCCTTGTTTAGTATTAGATAAAAAACAAGGGTAAAACGATACATGAAGACAGTTGAATAACGTTTCCGAATACAGCCCTAATGGTATCGATACTACACTAGGAAAAATTCCGATGAAAAAAGTAACTTAAAAGTAACTTGAAGTTACTTTTTCAGTAACTGTAACTGTAACGAATTACTTTTTAGAGTCAATAACTCTTGTAACGGTAATTAATTACTTTTTGAAAGAGAAAAACTGTAACTGTAATTAATTACTTTTACAGAGTAACTTTCCCATCCCTGGGGATTTTATAAATTATTCCGCACACACAACATTTTAGATATTATTCGTATAAAGATTTGATGTCAACAATTGATGCTAAGTTAAATTCCATGTAATTCGAATGTATGTATATATGATCGTATACAAACTTACCTTTTTAAAAAAAGGTAAAAAAAGCGCTAAGCGTGCATGATTCTCGTATAGAACCAC
Source organism: Trachymyrmex cornetzi (assembly GCF_001594075.2). Taxonomy (NCBI): domain Eukaryota; kingdom Metazoa; phylum Arthropoda; class Insecta; order Hymenoptera; family Formicidae; genus Trachymyrmex; species Trachymyrmex cornetzi. The sequence continues at coordinate 96,638 of NW_017299674.1, forward strand.
CATTAGGGCCGGTTTCACCAATGCCAATTACTTAATTGGCCGTGAAACTGATGACTAATCACGTTTGCTGTTTAGTAAAATTGATGTCAACAATTGATGCTAGGTTAAATTCCATGTAATTCGAATGTATGTATATATGTATACATACTTACCTTTTTAAAAAAAGGTAAAAAAAGCGCTAAGCGTGCATGTTTCTCGTGTAGAACAACCATTTGGGCCGGTTTCACCAATGCCAATTACTTACTCGGCTGTGAAACTGATGACTAATCACGTTTGCTGTTTAGTAGAACTAATGATATGTAACATTTGTATAAAAGATTCGATATCAACAAAATTGGCTCCAAGCTAAATTCAATGTATAATTCGAATACTAAATTAAATAAATAATTTATTTAACTTTAATGATATGTATCATTCGTATAAAAGATTTGATATCAACAAAATTGGCGCAAAGTTAAACATAACAAATGTGAAATATATAAATATTATTTTTTGGTACGTTACAATTTCGAAATTGAATTTCAATAACAAATTAAAAGAAATATTAAATATAATTTTGTATATTTAATTCGAAACCTTCGAAACCTAAATGTTTTAATAATTGAAAATATATCATTGTAATAAAAATGTTGTACACA
>NW_017299674.1:101752-108069 GCF_001594075.2 Trachymyrmex cornetzi
GAGACACTACCAGTGTCTCCAAATCATTGTGAATGCTATTAAGTTTAAATCAAAGAAAAATAAATTTAGATTGGTAAGACATGCATTATGAAATCGAATTTATTATTACTTTTATTATTACTTTTAAACTATATTACAATATTAATTTTAAATTATATACAATTATCTTTTATTATTTATTTATTAATTACCATTCCAATTTTTAATTGTTCTTATAGTTTTTCTTACTCTAGCCAGCAGCGCCATGTGTTTTTACATGAAAAATTTTTCTATTTAAATTAAATTTTTTCATTTTATATAGTTAATTCTTTAATTTTTTGTGGTAACACTTAAATTGAGCAAGGTAACGTAATTTTGTGATAATGTTTTATATAATGTTTTGAAAGAGAATTAAATAACCACTACTTTAGTTAGAAGAGGAAATGCCTTTGAATGAATTGTGATATAACAAATAATTTCATTTAAGAGGAATTTAAACCATTTGGATTGGAATAGGAAGATTCTTCAATAAGTATACGTATACTTAGGTTTCATTGCATAAAAATTAAAGATAGCATCATTTAGATTAAGTAAATAATAAAGATAATATCACTTGAGTTTTACTTTTCATTTTGATAGTCGAATTTAACTTGACACCACAGTTGCTGATACTTTCTATTTAAATTAAATTTTTTCATTTTATGCGGTTAATTTTTTAACTTCTTGTGGTAACACTTAAATTGAGCAAGGTAACGCAATGTGATAACGTTTTGTATAATAATGTTTTGAAGGAGAATTAAATGACCACTACATTAGTTGGAAGAAGAAGTGTCTTTAAATGAATTGTGATATAATAATTTCATTTAAAAGGAATTTAAACCATTTGGATTGGAATAGCAAGATTTTTCAATAAGTATACGTATACTTAGGTTTCATTGCATAAAAATTAAAGATAGTACCATTTGGATTAAGTAAATGATATCAAATCGTTCGTACAAATAATACATACCATTAGATTAATATTCATTATTTATTTAATTTGTTATGGTATGAAGAAGTGGGTTTTAACTTTTAAACTTGGCGCCCATTTTGTTGATATCAAATCTTTTATACGAATGATACATATCATTAGAGTTAAATAAATTATTTATTTAATTTAGTATTCGAATTACATGGAATTTAACTTGGCGCCAATTGTTGATATCAAATCTTTTTTACGAATAATACATAAAATTTTGATAAAATTTTGATGAATTTAGCTTGGCGTCAATTTTGTTGATATCAAATCTTTTATACGAATAAATAAATTTTTCTTTGGGAGGAATAAAATGGTGAAATTTAACTTGGCGCCAGTTGTTGATCTTTTTTACAAATAATATATTTTGAAAAATTTTGATAAAATTTTGATGAATTTAGCTTGGCGCCAATTTTGTTGATATCAAATCTTTTATACGAATGATACATATCATTAGAGTTAAATAAAAATTGACGCCAGTTGTTGATATCAAATCTTTTATGTAAATGATACATGTCATTAGTTCTCCTAAACAGCAAACGTGATTAGTCATCAATTTCACGGCCGATTAAGTAATTAGTATTGGTGAAACCGGCCCAAATGGTGGTTCTACACAAGAAACATGAACGCTTAGCGCTTTTTTTACTTTTTTTTAAAAACGTAAGTTTGTATACCATCATATAGACATATACACATACATTCGAATTACATTGAATTTAACTTAGCATCAGTTGTTGACATCAAATCTTTATACGAATAATACCTAAAATGTTGTGCGGAGAATAATTTAAAAAATCCCAATATCATCACAACTCGACAGATATCAAATCTTTTGTACGAGTAATATTATAGACAGAAGATTATTATTACTTTCATCACAGTTGAGTAAGAACGCAGAGATAGAAATATATACATCACGACGATAACATAAGAGGTTTATTCGCGTCGCTTGCTTCAACATGCTCCTATTCCTCTAACCGTAGCTCCTACTCACCCTAACAGCGCGTTGAATGAGTATTAAGTGATAGGAGCTACTGTTGGGAGGAAGTAGGAGCATGTTGGAGCATGCGACGAGAACAAACTTAAAGTTAAGAACGATTACTTATTTTTATATTGTATGTTTCTATAGATAGATTAAACGCGAAAAAGATGTAAGATATTTAGATGTTTTAGACTCTTATGTACATTTCCATCAACGTAGATTAACTTTAATCTCGGTTCAACTTGCTCTTCGTCTTTTTCTAATTCTAAAGATAAGTTGAACCGAGATTAGAGTTAATTCACGTTGGTGGAAATGGGCATTAATTGTTCTTTACTTATTGTTTTATGTTTGAATTATAAGTCCTTTACTCATTTTTATATTGTATATTTCTAATTAATTGTTCTTTACTTATTGTTTTATGTTTGAATTATAAGAATCCTTTACTCATTTTTAAATTGTATGTTTTTAATAATGAGAAAACTACCATATAAATCATTATCTTTTAAATTCAAGCCTGTCCTTTCAGTAAATCTGAAAATAAACAGCACAAAGGATCAATTCTTTCATAATTATAAAGTATAGAGAGAACAAATTATTAATAAAAAAATATATATACATATATACACGCTTTCTAATGCATTGCAGACACTTTCTTAAACCTGCGTATGAAAGAATATTGCAATAAAAGTTATTACAAATTTTATAAAATAATATTAATTGAAATTAACTACCCGAATAGAAAATGTATTCTTACACCGGAAAATGTGTTTTACAGCAGAGAATATTTATTCTAGCCTCACTTACGTGTTCATACGTGTTCCTCTGTTCCATCGATGTGACAGATTCTAACCTGAATAGTTTAACGGTTAATACTAAAAACATTTGCCTTTTGCTATCTAGAATCAAACCTGTCAGAATGAGTTGGCGAGCACCTAGACACCCATTTCCTCGAATACAAACACCTAAACACCCACTTTCTTGAAAGCGAACACCTTCACACCCACTTCCTCGAAGGCGAATACCTAGACACCCATTTCTTCAACAGCGAACACCTAGACATCCACTTCCTCGACAGCGAACACCTAGACACCCATTTCCTCGAAGACAAATACCTAAACACCCACTTTCTTGAAAGCGAACACCTTCACACCCACTTCCTCGAAGGCGAATACCTAGACACCCATTTCCTCAACAGCGAACACCTAGACACCCATTTCCTCGACAGCGAACACCTAGACACCCATTTCCTCGACGGCGAACATGTAGACAACACCTAGACACTCACTTCTTTGATAGTTATTACCTTATAACCATAATATTTAAAGAGCTAAAACTTTCCAAAAAACTTCCTTAACTAATAAACAAAATTGAAGTATCGGTAAAAGTTGATAAATCGAAAATTCGTACGGTAACTTTTGTGATCGAATGAATAAAACTGCGAATTCGAGAGGAATATTTTGAAAAATTCGGCATTTGGCTGTGAAAAGTTTCGAAAATTTTTTACTAGGTTTATATTTCGAGAAACATGTTAAAGTTTACCCTGTTAAAATTTCAAAGAAAAATATTCATATTTGGCTGAGATATGGCGAGTTGAGCACAATAACTTATTGAAATTTTTTCATTAAAAAAATTCCTTTTTTTGTTTATAACTTTAAAACAAAAAAACTTCCAAATTTGATTTAATGACAAAAAAGATGCGCTATAAAATTCTCTACAAGAATCAGTCGTCAAAGTTGAAATTAGAGTGACATCCAAAATTAGTCCTTGCGAACAATACTTATCCCGCGAAGTCCACGCGTATCCCCTTATAGCCCGTATCAGACTACCGACTCTGCAAGGCGACCCGACTGCCGACTCTGACTGCTGTTCCTCAGCGGACCAATCACAATGAGGCGCTGACTGATTGGATCTGCCACCTTGCATTTAGATTCGAGTCTATTTTTCGAGTCAGCATCGTCAGTGACTCAAAATCATAACGAATAGAAATATAAGATTTAATCACGTGATAGTTTGTTAGGCAGTGATAGGCAGTTAGGCACATGATAGGCAGTTGTCTTGTATATATAAAAAAAAAGTAGTTCGTAAAATTTCGTAAATATCTGTATAACAGATAGTTGAGAAAGACAAAAAATGACATCTAAAAAGAATATTGGCCTCGTGATACAAAAATTGTGTTAATTAATAAAGTTCGAGAAAGACCTCATTTGTGGGATCCATCCCATCGTGATTATGCCAAAGCTCATAAAAAATCTATTCAATGGGACGAAATTGCTAAAATATTAGGCACTTGATGGTAAGTCAACAATGTAATTGATTGTCTTTGAATACAGTTATTATTAATTTATTAGATATATTATTTCATTATCTATACAAATATTAATTAAGAAGTTCAACAGAATATATATCTATTTATTAGGTTAAATTATAGGCATTACTGCAGTAACCATCATATTTTTTGTTTCTGTTTTTAGCAACGATGGTAAAAGATCGTTTTGATAATATGAGAATCACCTTTCAGAGGAATTATAATAAAATTAAAGATTCAATAAGAAGTGGAAAAGGCACTGATAAAATTTTTAAACCAACATGGGATCTTTATCCCCTTTTAACGTTTCTAAAAAAAAGTACTATTCAAGCACGTAGCATATCAAATTTAAATTTGGAGAAAGGTTATACATATTCACAGGCAACATACTGACAGTGAGACTGAATCATCAGCAATTCTTCTTGAGGAAGATCGTAATATATACTTCGATGAGACATTGCAAGTAAGTATAACTTTAATGTACGCGAGAATAATATTATTATACATAACATACAATTATCATATTTATACTGAACAAATTCTTTAAATATATAATTCTTTATATATATAATTTTCTTTTTCAGCAGTGGGCATTAATTCCAAAAGACACTCAACCATGTGGAGTATTCTGATACAAGTGAAAACACAACAATTCTTCCTGCTCAACAACAGTCATTATGTCCACAAGTCATGCTTCCAAAACCTCTTTCGATACCAAAGTCTCTTTCAATGTCTGAACGATCAAATAAAGTTGCAAGAAGCATTAACAAGCGTTCCACTTTGAATGAGAATCATGATTTATTCATGAAAAGGGGAAAGAAAGACAGTACTAAAGATTCAAATATTATAGGCGAAGCATATGCTACCATTAAACAATTGTCAAATGAGTCTGATACAATGGATGTATACGACTATTTTGGTACTTATATCGCAGCTAGTTTAAGAACTATGGATTTAGAGCAACGAGGAAAAGTTCAGTTAGAAATAATGAAAATTCTTTCTGGTACTTTTCACTAATGTCCTTTAAGTTTTATAATTTTCTGACAAGGTTATAATTGTTCTTTACATTCATTTTAATCGATTTAAATACATTAGTTATAAAGACTGCTAGAATCTTTGAAAGAAATAACTACGTGCAATTGCGTATACAGTATTCGTAAGTACTTTAATTTTAATTTAGAAGTTATTTTTATTAAAGTATATATGTAAAATATTAAAACTTAAGGAAACAAAAATATTTTGTTACAAAATAATTAGTTTTAAATTTTCGTATAGTCTTCCTTTGGTAATTATTTAGAATAGGGGAGGCAGCACCGATGACCTTGACCTTGACATATGTTGTCAAGGTCATGACCCTGAGTAACCTCCACCAAGTTTTAGCCGTCGCTCGTCCTTCGTTAAAAAGTTATTAACAAAAGAAGTTTAAAAAATAACGTATTATTTCTACTATATATGCAATAATAAATACTATTCTACACCTCCGACACACACACACACACACGCGCGGGAGGGAGGCTGGTGCGGGAGGGGGGGCCGTCGGTAGAGGTTCACGCGAAGCGAGAGTTGTGTTTGTTTTGATTTTGGAGCAATATTAATAATACACTATCAGTGTACATTCAAACCTAGCCACAGTAAGAGTGTTATTATATATATGTACAAACATGTTGTTTCATGAATTCATTTATTTAACGTATAACTATGACGATTTAATAAATTATTTAAGTGCTAAAAGAGTGCTTCGAAATCGCATTACTTGTCCACGGTGTACTAATGAGATCCAATTACAACCAGACAAATCGCTTATAATGCATTGTACTAATACGTATTATCTGGAGACACTGGTAGTGTCTCGGCGCTAAGCCAAAGCAAAGCGACACTGCCGTGGTCTCCTTTACGCGAACCGAAGAGTTGCGGCATATCGAGGTTATCGGATCTCATATAACGGCTGAATCGATCGCGTTCTATGTATGCTCAATCGATAGCCACCACACGAATTGTATAATAAAAGTGCTTTTATTTATTTTGTACGTGCCCTA
>NW_017299674.1:112831-121569 GCF_001594075.2 Trachymyrmex cornetzi
ATTTAACGTATAACTATGACGATTTAATAAATTATTTAAGTGCTAAAAGAGTGCTTCGAAATCGCATTACTTGTCCACGGTGTACTAATGAGATCCAATTACAACCAGACAAATCGCTTATGCATTGTACTAATACGTATTATAAACAAATACATGGACGAAAATTTCAAATAAATGTTATTTTCGAAACTATTAATTTTGGAACTTTTTTTGTTCATAACTTTTTAACGAAGGACGAGCGACAGGGGAGAGGGGGGATTAGAGTCGAAGGTGAGAGTCGTGCGCCCCTGAAGCAGGGGGGTGAGAGGGTGAGAGTCGGAGGTGAGAGTCGTGCGCCCCTGAAGCAGGGGGGAGAGAGGGTGAGAGTCGAAGGTGAGAGTCGTGCGCCCCTGAAGCAGGGGGGAGAGAGGGTGAGAGTCGGAGGTAGAGTCGTGCGCCCCTGAAGCAGGGGGGAGAGAGGGTGAAAGTCGGTGGTGAGAGTCGTGCGCCCCTGAAGCAGGGGGGAGAGAGGGTGAGAGTCGGAGGTGAGAGTCGTGCGCCCCTCAAGCAGGGGGGAGAGAGGGTGAGAGTCGGAGGTGAGAGTTGTGCGCCCCTGCGCACGATTTTTTTTTCATAATCCTAACCCTAACCTGCTAACCAAACCATTTGTTGGTGTGAGGTAGGCTATCTCACCAACAAATGGTTTGGTTAGGGTTAGGGTTAAAAAAAAAATCTAATCCTAACCAAACCATTTGTTGGGCCGTAGGCCCTCCCTTGCATCCCCCCCCCCTGTGTGTGTGTGTCGGAGGTGTAGAATAGTATTTAATATTGCATACATAGCAGAAATAATACGTTATTTTTTAAACTTCTTTTGTTAATAACTTTTTAACGAAGGACGAGCGACGGCTAAAACTTGGTGGAGGTTACTCAGGGTCATGACCTTGACAACATATATCAAGGTCAAGGTCATCGGTGCTGCCTCCCCTATTCTAAATAATTACCGTAATGTTTTTTATTCATTAATAAAGATGTTTGATTTTTATAAAACAATTTATTTAGTTTTAACTTTTAAGAACTGTGTATACAGGATATTATTCAACTTTCAATTGATAGAGAGGGTATGATTTATTTTTTATCATTTTTTCTTGCCATGGCACTGCACCAGTACTATTAAAGTAAACACACCATTTATCTCGCAAACGAATAGCAGCATTGCTGTGACGATTTCCTCCTTGATGAACAAAATTAACCATTCCACCTACAGATTCCTCCCTCCATTCTCCAGGTCTTACTACCCCACTATATACATCTTCAGTGTCCAGCATGCTTTCAGGCGTATATAAAAGTCTTCCTATTTTTTGTGATCTCAGAAAATTATGTAAGGCACAGCAACATTGAGTAATGAGAGTTGCAACGTCAGGATCGTATCGCATAGAAGATCGAAATATTTGAAACCTTGCACTGCATACGCCAAAACCATTCTCTGAGGTCCGACGGGCACGAGATAATCTGAAAAAAATGTCAATACTATCAATACTACAACAAATACATTTTTAAAAAAGATTTAGTGTATACGAGAAAATTTTTTTAATCTTTACTTATAATTAAAAATTCTTCTGTCCTTCCGACCGCTACATTGAATTCCAGGATATGGAATAAGCAATTTTGTTGATAAAGGAAATCCCTTATCGCCAATCAACACAAATGGAAAAGAAACATTTGAATTAGGAAGAGAGGATGCTTTTGAGAATTTAATTTCATTATTATCCAACATGCTTTTCAGGATACACTTATTCCACACTCCAGAATCGCTTATGCGTCCATTTGTTCCGATATCTATAAAAATAAATCTTAAATTTGCGTCAACAATAACAAGAAGAATAATACTGAATTCGCCTTTATAGTTGTAGTATAAAGATCCCGAATTCAAGGGAGGATCAATTTTTATGTGTTTCCCATCCATTGCCCCTACACAATTATAAAAATTCCATTTCTCTCCAAATTCGTGGGCAATAACTCGCCATTTATCTTCAGAATTTGGGAAACGTAAATAATCATCTTTAAGAATAGTAATCAATGCTGCACAAACTTCACGAATAATACCTAATATAGTACTTTGTCCTAATCGAAAAGACATAGATAAGCTTTCTTGTGTCTCATCTAAAAAAAAAATATCAAGTTGACACACATACATACAAGCAGACAAAATACACACACACACACACACAACACACTAAGGGATCCTAAAGCCGTCTGTATTACCGATTCAATAAGACTTACACATATGATGTTCGTGTCATTAACATATCATTACATATTACATCAATATATCGTACGCACACATACATACAAATTTCTAACTAACTAATCATTTATATTAGGTATCTAAGCCTAATTCTAAGAACACAACATTGTTCATATAATTCCTAGTTTGTTGCCAAGACTGTTTTAAATGTACAAAGTATAAAATTTGTACATATACGAAGCAAATATTGTAGCGAGTCAATGTCAGAAGGTAACAAAACTGTAATTTTTCAACTTTTCTTCATTTTTGATAAAATCGACCAGTTTGGACTACATCATCTCTTATATTTTAATTATGGAGAAGGATTTTTAAATTTGTAAAAGCAGTCAGAAAAATATTTATTTGAAAGATAATTGATAAAACAGACGACTTTAGGATCCCTTTAAGAAGAGCAATAAATGTTTAGTTGAATTTAGGAGAGCATCCAATGTTGGATTACATTATGATTGACCACGGCTACTAACAACAAACAATACCTAGAGTTTTTCTACTGGACGAGCACTGTGAATGGCTTGTTGTTAATTGCAACGTGGTCAAACAACTTTCACCCAATTTAGAGAATTGGTACTTGTAGCAAGATGTCTCAAAGTAAGAAATAATCTCTCTGCTGGTGGAATACTTTTTCTCAAATGAGTATTTTGTTTTACAATCAAAGGTGTAATTTTAGAAAGAAGCTCCTCAAATGTAGCAGTATCCATTCTTAGACATCTGTCCAAAATTAAAAGAAACAAGGAACATTGTCATGTTTACTTTCTTAATACTTAAAAATGATGAACTTAATTTTTCAACAAATTATAAATATCAATTCAAATGTGCAAAGGAAAGATTTGCCATATGATTGTTGCGTCATTACATGTTAAACACATCTCTAATAACACACTTTATCCGGGATACATCCTGGAGATGTCCTTAGGATGTTTAAAGGACATACGGATGTCCTTTGGACATCCTCAGGACGTCCCATGGAGGTTTGTGCTGTTAGGGATACGTGCCGGTAACTATAAAAGTAGTCTAAAATTAAAAAGAAATTAATTTATTTTTTATTTTGTATTAGAAATAATTGCAACACAAACTATGAGATAAATTCATTAAAAAAAAATTTTTTTTTACTTACAATTAGACTACATTCATAATTACCAGAACATAATTTTATCTTCTTAGAATGATTACAAAATCTTACATCACTATTACAGCTATAATTGGTTTATAGACTGGTTATTCTTTCTCTTATATTAAATTTTTAATTTTGAAAAACCTGCGAAATTTGTTTGAATCTTCAAGGCTTAGCTCAATAAAAAGATTGTGATGCATTCCCTGATCTTGTCTTCGCGCTATTCATGGCTTCACCCACACTGATCTTTGCTTCTTGTGTTGTGAGATTTTTACCATCAGAATTAATAAATGTAAAGCAGTAATTATCTTTCGTCTCACATTTCTTTTTCTTGATTTTTTTCTTATACAAGAAATTTGTCGACGGACAAATCGAAACTGTTCTGTCTGAGGTAACGATGAATGCGGCGTTACTTCAATTTCTTCTACCATTTCAATGTCCGGAATTATTTCAGAAGATAACTGGTACATAGTCTGAGGTATGACCTTTTGTTTATCGCAACCTGAATAAGAAGATAAATATCAAGATAATTATCAAAGCTAATTGTTACAATTATAATTTTATTATATTTATGTCTAACAATAAGTTCCAATTTGTTTCCTCCAAAAATATAATAGCTTTCTCACAATTACTGATTCCAGTAAAACTCTGAAAATAGTTTGTTTAAAGAAACAATAAACACTAAAATAAAACATGAAAATAAGAAAGTCACAATGGTGTATTTATATAAATACACCAGTATTTATTATTTAAGTTCATAACCTAACAATTTTGCGTTGCCGGATAACACATTAGCCGGAATACCTGAAATTCAGTCAGTATCACGTCTCGATTTTCAGATATCATATTATATTACACAATTCCGAGATTCGCTCGCGTTTTATTAAATTTTACTCTTCTATACAATCTATATGAATCTATAGTCTATACATAACACAGACGTGCTATGGGACGTCCTATGGACATCCTGTGGACGTCCTGCCGGCTAAACAGGACATCCACAGGATGTCCTATTGTAGTCCAAGGACGTCCTATGGATGTCCTATGGACGTTCTATGGACTATGACATGAGCGCCCCATTATGTCCCACATACATCCGCTGGATATCCATTGTGGTATTATCGGGGATTAATTTAGGATATATTTAGGACTATTTTAGGACTTTCTGGACGATTTCAGGACTATTTCAGGATGTATTAAAAGTAAAATAAAATGATCACATCCATTCACAGAAACTGATGCTTGGAAAGTATTTTCCACTGTTCAAGCGTTGTGAATAGGTGGTCAATTGTAAACGTGGTCAAATTACTGTAAGAAATAAGCAACAACACGAGAAAAATATCAGGGCGCTCCGAGTCTTGAACCGAGGCCTGGTCTCTCCTCTGAGTTGATAGACTTCCGTCCTGCCATTGAGCCACACAGCCTCGACGCTGATAGCTTCTCTATTATGCCCATATAATTTCCTCTAAATTTCTTACACTACACTCTTAATTTTTAGATAATAAAATTAACTTAATTAATGTATATACATATATAAATGTACTTAATATATTTTGTTGTTAGCACATGATCACGTTAGTATCAAAGAAAAGGACATTCCATTGAAATATAATATTTAAAACTGATTCTTTCAATTAATGTAAATATTAAGTTGTATATAGTTTTATAACATACATATATAATATGGGTATGGAATTATTCCCATACCCAATACATTATTTATATATACAAAATTTTTACGGAAGTCTTTTCCGAAGGACGTTCTATGAGACTGTCCCACAAGAACGTCCTAAGAAAGTTTCACAAGGACGTCCTAAGACTATCTTAAGGACGTCCTGGAGCTATCCCCACGATGTCCTGAAGTTGTCTCAAGAATGTCCTGAGGCTATTCCCATGACGTCCGGAAGATGTTCAAAGGACGTCCTGAGGATGTCCTGAAGACGATGCCCTAAGAATGTCCTCAGGACGTCTTGTGGAGATATGCATGTCCATAAAATATTCAGGATAATCCTGAGGACATCTTGTGCTGTTAGGGCAGTTGAGTCAGTCGGTAGCAATCGACGACAAACATCAAATGTGATCGATCAATTAGAATCGGCAATCAGAGTCGGCAGTCGGATCGGCCTACAGAATCGGTAGTCTGATACGGGCTTATAGAATCCAGCTCCTCAATTGATATGTATGACGTGACATTTTGTCCGTCACTGTGCGGACTTGTCGACGGCGGACTCGCCCTTCCTACCGGCTCAAAGGGCGAGCGCGCGGGCGAGCGCGCACGCGAGCACGCGTACAAGCGCACCTGCGAACGTGCGTTAAAACTCATGTCATCTATTTTACTCTACAAATTTTCCTCTTTTTGTGTTAGCATTTCTTTTGCGTAATAACCGAGTTTATCAGAAAGCATGAACACGCCACGGATCACGCCCGGCAGCTGCTGTAAAATAATATTGTATCATCGTGTCTCACCCGCTACCCTTGGAAGGAAGACCGAAGAAGCTGAGAGAGAAGAACGCATCCGGGAGCCCGGACAAGCAGGTTGTATTATTTTATATCATTGCTCGTAATCGCTGTCGCATACGAAAGGAACCATACTTTCACCATACACCCCTTGCAGATCACCGGAGGAGGCCAGAGTTCCCGGCCACCCTTGAGGGGCCGTACGGACGTCCGTCGGGAGTATAGGGCCCCGACGAGGAGCGAGAGGAAAATCCATCCCGATTTCCCCTGCCAGGCCAGGAGGTACGGGGGCCGTAAGCGGAGACGCCACCCTTGACAGGGACATCTATTGCGCGCTTATACGAGCCAGGACTCAAGGCCGCGCGGGCCTGCATGGCACGCGCAGATACCGTGACACGCGGAAGTCAATCAGCGTGACTACCTCTCCCCGCAGGAGGGGGGAGGGACTCTAAGCAGCCTGCGAGAATCCGCCGAGAGCTCCCGGGCCTCACTCTTACTGTGGCCGAATCTAGGAGATGTAAGGGAAGTACGAGGCCGCTGCCGACAGAGAACGCGAACCTGAGAGCCGGATTGCCGAGAGCTGCGGGAAAGAGAATGTCGTGAGGACACGCGAGGACCAGAACGTCGAGGGTGAGACGAGCGTTGCATGTGTAAAGCTGCCGACCGGGGTACGTTGCTGGGTGGATCGCACGTAAGCAAGCTCACATCGTGAAAATAGACCGGCGTAATGGCCGCCGTATAGAGCCGCGGAATCGCGAGCCGCGTGCCATCCTCCCGGGCAGTGGAAATGTTTAGTTGTCGCGTTTCGAGAGTTGAGTCGAGGGGAGATCTTTGGTTGTCGCATTTGGAGAATTAGAGTCGTGTAGAGATTATCGAAGGCTGAGTCGCGGCCGTCCCCCCTGGCCACAAATGAGTCATTAGTTGTAAGTTTTCGTGTGTCGCGTATTGTCGTCAATTGTCGGATCGCGTAAAAACGCTTATTGTAATCGCGTTGTCGTGCATCGTTGTGTAGCGTAGAAACGCTCGCTATAAGTGTGTTATCGAGTCATGTACTGTTGCGTTGGAACGCTTACTGCTGCGTCGTCGAGCAGAATTGACTCCCGGTTGTTGCATCTCGAATAGAGTCAGTTTCCGGAATTCGCGCGGTCGAGCAGAGTCGCGCCGCATAGAGACGCTTGTTGTAATCGCGTTGCACGTTCGCCGTGCTGGCGTTGCGTGTCGGGAGGCTGGTGGTACAGCGGGTACGGATTCTTAACGGTTGAGAAGGGCGTTTGACACCGTCGGAAGTTACCGCGGGGAACCGAGGGGCTCGTGCTGTAGCGTATGACCGGCGTCCGGCGTTAGAGATAAGTTGGCGACTCTGTGCGAGTACCGAGAGTATAGGTAGAGTAGCGCAAAGGAGCGAAGCTCCGGAGATCACTTGTAATTACGTCACCGATGTCATTAATCCTACTTTATCATCTTTTTCCAAATATACTTGTTTTTATTATTACATCCTCGCGTATGTTATTCTGGTAGCCTATCTCTCTCGTCCTCCGACAAATTTCCCACACCTCTTGCGACCCACACCTACCGTCGCGAATTGGTTACGGGTAAAAGTGAGGAGATTTCGGAAAGAGTGGCACGCTCTCTCGTGCCTGGCGCCCAATTTAGTAATAAGAATTACAATCTTGGCTGAAAAATCGCCTGGCTGTCGCAAAATTCAGTTACCGAGAGAAAGGAGATACTTTTGCGTAAGAGGAGTACGAAGAACACGCGACGAAGTTGTGCCGTTGCTCGCGAGTTCGGTTACAATGTATAATCAATATACTTAAGTTGACCATATTAGTTCTACCGAAAATTCTATCTTACAAAAAGTTTCCGTTTTTAGGTTCTACGTTACAAAGAATTTCCTTTCTTTAGTTATAAACAAAATATGATAATCAAAATATAAATTAAACACAGTATATTGTAAAGTGTTAATACAGAGCTACAATAATTAAACTGCGAAAATTAATGCTTTCCATTTAGTGATACAAGTCGATACAAGTATCGTTTTATCTTTGTTGTTCTACTGAATGTCAAGAAAAATAGAATAATCCCTCCTGAAAGAAATCACATCACAAAGTTACGTAAAGAAATCATGTAATTAAGACAAGTAAATCACATAATGGATTGTTCCAAATCAGTACGTGCAGATTTTTTAAAATTACTCTCTAAATCTGAATTAGTGGATAATCACTGATATCAGTGCCAAGTATGCCACTATTTACTAATCACCCAGTGACGTATCTGGCATTGGATAATCAGTAAAATTCAATTAAAAAAAAAAAGTTTGAGCATTATATATCTTAAAATATTAATATTTATCAATAGATAGATAGAAGGACTCTTCTTATAAAAATAAATATCAATAGCAAAGGGCGAGGTAAGAGTCAACGGAATATTCACAATAAATTCAAATGTAACGTCTAGTTTATATACAAATATAACCTATATATAAATTAAACCTATATATTAGCATCGATGTAGATATGAAAAAATATATAATAATATTACTAGTTTCGGCTACTATATTGAGCCTTCTTCAGATATTCGATTCACATACGCTCGGTGTATACATATATAATCTTAACAAAATTACCTTTTTAAAAAAAGGTAAAAAAAAGGTTCCAAGTGTACATGTACCTTCCATAAAAAGCTGTACTTTACATAAACTAAAAAAAACCGTTACTTAAATAAGTGGTAATGTTCAAGTGGTATTGTTGTTAATTTTTTATTATAAATTACCCCTCAATAGTACGTATACATGTATTAAAAAAGAAATGAAATCAAATCTTTAAATTACGCCAATTGCAAAACGAATATATAATTTCTTGCAACATATAACATATACTATTGTATTTT
>NW_017299674.1:121586-121922 GCF_001594075.2 Trachymyrmex cornetzi
ATATATTTTATTGCAACATATAACATTTAATTAACGAGACAAAATGATACATACCTTTATCTTTCTATTCAAGAGTCTTTTATATTTACAATGGAATCCAACATTTAATCTAAAAAAAATTAAAGACGAAGCATCACAAAATGAGAAAATTTTATTAAAATAAAATTTTTTATGTAAAAATACTTGGCTCACTGCTAGACCTCAAAAATAATAAGTAAATGTTACATAAAAGAAATAAACAATGTTTACTGTTTAATTAACAACAATTAACATTAAAATTACAATCACAATTACAATTAAGATTATAATTAATTTTAAATCTACTTTTAAATTTAA
>NW_017299674.1:122005-123812 GCF_001594075.2 Trachymyrmex cornetzi
CATATAAATACGTATTCTATATTAAATCTAAGCTGCATACCTATCTAAATCTGGTCGCACATATAAACACGCTGTATATTACTAATTCTCTTTCTTAAATCTCTTCATTACTTTTCATATTTTATGGTATTTTTAATTATTTGCTTGTACGCACACGCACACACACACGCGCGCGCACGCGCGCGCGCACACACACACACACACACACACACACACACACACTGTATATTGTTAGTCCACCTCATTTTCTTACTTAAATCTCTTCATTATTTTTTTTATTCGATATTATTTGATGATCATCTTATTATATTTTGAGGTCTAGCAGAGCGCCAAATATTTTTACATAAAAAATTTTATTTTAATAAAATTTTTTCATTTTGTGATGTTTCGTCTTTAATTTTTTTTAGATTAAATGTTGTTTTCCATTGCAAATATAAAAGACTCTTGAATAGAAAAATAAAGGTACGTATCATTTTGTCTCGTTAATTAAATGTTATATGTTGCAATAAAATATATGTTCTTTTCGCAATTTACAAAATACAATAGTATATGTTATATGTTGCAAGAAATTATATATTCGTTTTGCAATTGGCGTAATTTAAAGATATGATTTTATTTCTTTTTTAATACATGCATACGTATTACTGAGGGGTAATTTATAATAAAAAATTAACAACATTACCACTTGAACTATATTATTTATGTAACGGTTTTTTTTTTAGTTTATGTAAAGTACAGTTTTTTATGGAAGGTACATGGCGCCTTTTTTTTATCTTTTTTTAAAAAGGTAATTTTGTTAAGATATCACGCAATACATTTTGTAGTGTTAAACATCTTATATTCTTATATGATTAATAATATATCTCTTCACACGTGTGCGTATTACTACAACATATTTATTATCAACATTTTCTAAAAATAATGTAGAAATGGTTTTAGCAGCTCTAGGCCATTGCTTTTTTGTAACTTGCGTATCATCAGCTTCAATCCAAGGTGAACCTTCTCTATACATACTTATAAAATGATCGTTTTCGATACATGAACCATAGTGAAATATAGCATTCATAACTTTATACGGCTGTCCAGCTATTAGTATTGCACTTCTTGGAAGAGGACATACATTAATTTTTTTTGGCACCTTCACTTATGTTCTATTTTGGTATGAAAATGAAATTAAATGGATGATTATCTGTTTCGTCTCTCAATGTTATTTAATTTTTAAATAATATATCATTTCCCTCACAACGTTCACATAATTTATTATTTTATTTAGACCAATGTGAAAATCAAGTATTTAGTAAATTGTTAAGATTAAAACTTTCCTTGTTCGAATTGTGTTAACAAAAATTGAGAAAATAAAATTATTATTAGTAGTAACTTTTGTATCACCACATGTTATGCATCGACAAGTAGAAATAATTTGATGCTCAACCAAATTTTCTATAAAATCATATTT
Source organism: Trachymyrmex cornetzi (assembly GCF_001594075.2). NCBI lineage: Eukaryota > Metazoa > Arthropoda > Insecta > Hymenoptera > Formicidae > Trachymyrmex > Trachymyrmex cornetzi. The sequence goes on from NW_017299674.1 coordinate 123,462, forward strand.
AGTACAAAGAGCTACAACAAAATCAAATGCATCTCGTTTAATACCAGTCGAAAAATACTCCCCTAGATATTTTCGTACTGCGTAGATACTCAAATTAAGTACATATTCCGTTTTCATATCGATGCGCTAATATATTTAAAACATTTAGTTTAACAGAATTAAATAATTGTTTTCTAATAATAATTAAATGAAGTAAACATTGTAATGTAGCATTGGCATAGCATGAAACTTTGTCAGTATTTTGAAAACCACGTATTACCCAAGAAGTAATACTTTGTCGAACTTTTTGATCTGACTGTTGAACGGAAGTTATTATTTTCGGTAATGTCCATGGCACATCTTTAATTTTAC
>NW_017299674.1:124106-125585 GCF_001594075.2 Trachymyrmex cornetzi
GATCTTCAGATCTCGGTATCGGCTGCACCAATTTTATTCGGACTGATCGCAATCGAAAGATACCGACGACATATAATAAAAATGTTTTTAGATCTTTGATTGCGGCTTTAGTTTCTAAGTAATTTTAATCTAAAGCATATAAAATTTTAAAACAGGTCACTTGACCGCTTAATGTGTGAACGTCATTGCGTATATATTCATGCCGTTACCAAATTCGAGAGGCTATAAACGGCATGAATATATACGTAATGATGTTCACACATCAAGCGGCCTGTTTTATATTTTTATACACTTTTAATTTAAAAGTAACTTATTAAAGTATTAAAGTAACTATACAGTGAAATGTCGACACATAATACAGTGCTAATGAAACTATAGATAAATAAGCCGGTAAATGACAGCAATAAACGAGTGCCATCTACCGTCGAAAATATGAAAAGGAGATGACTTTTTGAGGCGGACGTATCTTACATAAAATTTTGACATTTCGGATTTCGCATCACGATATCTTCGTTCGCAATTTTAACATGATTCAGTCACACTTCTAATCTTCACAATAAAAATCTTTATCAAGTTGTACAAAGAGATTTCTATCTCTATAGATCGTATACATTCTAATTGATTGTACTGTAGTGTTACGATCATCACGCTTGAGTTACAACGTGCGATCCGCAAAACGAATCTTCGCAAACTAAAAAAGGATTAATATTTATATGTTAATTTCAATCTTCTAATACTATATTTATTGAATTTAATGCACTAAAATAAGATTAATTAGATCACATAATAAAGGTTAGCTAAGTTAAGAATTTCACATTTCACTCACTGATTACCAGTGGCATATTTGGCACTGATATCAGTGATTATCCACTGGTTCAGATTTAGAGAGTACGTAATTTAAAAAATCATATAATAATATGTTTTTCTTTCTTCTCTGTTTCTATCATTCAGTTCTTTAAAATTCGGTAACTACAAAATCAGATAATGAATGAAATTATTTTCAATATCATATGATTTTTCAGAAATCACGTATTAATTTGGAATAATCTGCTACGAGATTTACATGTCTTAATTACACGATTTCATTATGTAACTTTGCACGGAAAAAAAGATTCGGTTCGTATAATTGAATTTCGGTTACAACAACCGAAATTTTCTGTTTTCTGGAGACCAGATGAAAACTCGGTTGTAAGAACAGAAAAATTCCTATGAAAGGTTTCCGCTACTCAGGCAATTGTTTTCGGTTATCTCAACCGAATCTCTGCCTCTGGTAAAAGTCTAGCGTTTTGGTTTGTGTTATATTATTATTTTGCCAATTTTATGTTTACATTTGCATCACTTACCTTTGAATATGTCCAAATAAGAGTCTAACCCCCATTCTATGAGATAATTTTTGACTTTATTATTATTATCCATTACTTCGATGTTTTCCGAAGTACAATTATTATTACAATATATTTTATTTTATATATATATATA
>NW_017299674.1:125752-127328 GCF_001594075.2 Trachymyrmex cornetzi
GGTAACCGAATGGTTCGCTACTGTGGCAGCATACTCAAGACGGAAAATTTCGGTTCCTCTAACCGAAAGCATTTGTTAATGTAAACAGTGCTTCAGTTAATGAGAACAGGCTATGTATTGCTCCAACTGAAACTCAACTAACTGAATATCTTTGCCTGCTATAACCGAATCTTTTTTTCCGTGTGTGACGTGATTTTTTTCAGTAGGGATGCTTATGTCGACTTGTGTCACTAAATGGAATGCATTCAATAACTATTAATTGATAGTTATAGAAAGTAAACTTACCTGTAAAATATTAAATCACAACGTTCTGCATTTGACTTTACTGACAACAGAATGCCAAACTGAGCAATTAACTGCAAACAAATCATGTAAACAACCAATTACTGTAACAAATACGACATACTAATGTTTATTGAATTCATCGTGTAAATACAAACAGCGAGTGAGTCATATTGGGTACGATTATTTTACTAGATTGATGATATGCGTGAATTTTCTTATAATAATACAAAGAAAGGCGAGCATAAGTAACGATTTTACATAGCACAAAAATCAAACCAGACAACGTTCCAGCAATATTGCTAGAAATGTTCTCTACCATATGAGATTGATTAAATGTTAAGTAACGTAATATTAACAATGCATTGTAAAATTTAGTAATTTACTGTTAAGGTCGATCTTCGACATATCGATGAGGGTAAGAATGGTAGTGTCAAAAACAGCAATGGAGTTGTCGACATTGGAATTGATCTGACGGAGTTTTATACTTCCGTCGAGTGGGATATACTAGAAATACCTGCTGTAAGGTACGCTTTAATGATTTCCTCAATTCTCTTTTAGATCATTAAGATTTTGCGCTTGTTTTATTATGTGCTAATACAGCAATTTTAACAAATTGATAACGACATAGACTGATTTTTTTCCGTACTTAAGCGATTATTTAATAAACATTAATAATTAAACTTTTTATTAATACATATAATAGTAAATAGAGGAAAGTCGCCGATGACATAGGTCTCCTAAAGTGACACCCCCTTATTTTTCGGAAACTAACTATTGCACTTTATTAATATTAATAAAATCATGATCTGTTTAGCTAATTAAAGAACAAACTCATAATTCGTAGATTTGTGGCTTGTTTCTATATCAAATCAGCTAAAAACGAATTCTACAAATGCGAAAATAAAATTCTTACGATCTTCTTGTGCAAATTGTGAGGTTTAAATAATAGTGAATAAAACTATAAGATAATAAAACTATATTATTGATAATATTACGTCATTTTAAATACTTGTAATTTCCAAAATAAGTTTTATTTATATTATTTTTTCTCTTAGTCTTTTCATAATACGATTTTTAATTTAAAATTGGGATGCAGCGTAAACCGACACACTTGTCCGTAAAACAGATCATGAGCAACTTAATCTTTGTAATGTTGCTTTATAGTGTCAAATAAGTCCATTAGAGCTGAAGGCAATCGTGCATATGGAACAACTCTAGAAAAACTATCGCGTTACATATTTGCATCTTGCAGAACAGCATAAAGTAAATATGCATATAATTCAATAAAAAT
>NW_017299674.1:127450-131365 GCF_001594075.2 Trachymyrmex cornetzi
ATAAAAATTGTTTATACTATCTGATAGAAGACACTTTTTACTTTGTATTTATGTTTTTGAAGATGTATTTTTACCTTTTGTTTAATCAATATTGTCTAAAATCAAAGTGGTATATCGGTATCGATGACCTTCCTCTAATCATCAATAATATTAATAATTTCGATTTTAATTCTGAATAGATCCGAAGAAGGTATATTTTTAATATTTAATATATTCGAAGCGATTGTTAAGTAAAATATAGATATGTAATTGCAGACATGAAAGATACTACACTTGTTGTGACGAGCCTTACCTTGACATCACTTTCTATATAACGATGAGGAGGAAAACTCTATTCTACACCGTTAACCTCATAATACCCTGCATGGGCATATCATTCCTCACGATACTGGTATTTTACTTGCCATGCGACAGTGGAGAGAAGGTAATTAATTCATTGATGACTCATTCTCTTATATCGTATTTGTATATTATATTTTATGTGTATTTCAGTAATATAATTCATTTGACCTATTTCCTTATTGAGAAAATCGTTCATCTTATCGTTCCAATTTATTGTTATAATTTCATGGAGAAATTAGATATTTTATTTTAGAAATTCAAGCAAATAATTTTCGAAAAACAAAAATTTTATATTTTAATTAAATTTAAACAGAGAATAGAGAAATAAAGTTTAATTTGGAGTTGTTTTTTACACTATATTTTAATATATCTCTAAATATTTCATTTTAGAAGTATAATTAAAAATTAATTTCTATATACTCAAAAATTTTAGTGGATCAGATCAGAATGAAATATATCTAATCAGCAATAAAAATTAAAAATTTGTTTATTAAAAATTCGATTTTTCCGTTGATGTATAACAGAATTTTCGAAATTTATTTATTTATTTTATTTGTTTACTCAATAGTTCGTTTTTATATTATAATTGATTATTTAGTCTATTATACCTTCTTATTATTTATTTTTATGAGGTGATTATATCTACAGCTAATAACTTAGATCCAATTTCGCTAATGTAATACAGATATTGCGAAAAATATTACCTAGGTCGAGAATCGAATTCGGATTTCACGTATACCATGCTAGCATGAATCTCCTCGGAGAGTAGCGTTCTCACAGATATCATAGTGGACATTATTTCTATTGTTTGTTGTTTTAAATTACAGGTAATGAAAAGAAAGGACAAAAAAGTGGCTGATTAGGTATTTTCTACTTAATCCGTAACTAAATGATCGCACTGATTTGGTGATGAGACGGTGCTGTGGATTTGTGCATCGATAATCTTTTGGAGCCAACAATTATATACATCGCTAGTGCGACGAAGAATACGTTCAGCTGAAAAAGAAGCTGTGCAACTGATGTAAAATTCTTCATTATCATTGGGTTGTACATTTCAGATCCAAGAAAGTCTAAAGGCAAGAGCCAATTATATTAAAAATCAGGGTTGGGTGTGCTAAGTTAAAAAGATAAAAGTTTAGTTAAAAACTTAATTAATTTTAACTTAACTTAGTTACATTTTAAACTCTTAACTTTTTTTTAAACTTTATTTAGTTACATTTTATCCGCAACTATTAATTTTTTATTTAATTCTTTGAAGTTAAGTCTCAGACCTAATACGCGGTAATAGCGATAACTAGTCAATCATATTAAAAATCTTACAACGGTTGTAAAGTTGCATTTTCTGCTTAACGTAGCCATTGGTAAATTATTTCGCTTACTTCGTTTCGGTAAATATTCGAGGGAAACAGTTGTTGCAAAATTAATAGGAAATGTGATATTAATTAGTGATTAATAGTGCTAGAAACATTTAAATGACTTGTAAAATTGATGTGTTAAAGATTTTTAAAGAAACGCGTCGTTAAGAAAAATTAAAGTGCCAAACTAAAAATGCAATATTTATTTATTATTAAAGATATTACATATACAAATAAAAATTTGGGTGTTAAAATGTTCATACAAGTTTCTTTTATTATCTTACTGGGCATACTTCTCTCTCAAAAGATTTTCAATTTTACATATACAAGAAAAATTTTGATATTTCAAAATTCATATGGATTTTTGTATTACCAAAAATATATAATAAGCAACAACATATTTACAACTACTCTAGATTGAGACTATTTGTATTCCCATTTTGAAAGTCTTCTTTTATTCCAACCTTGCAAAGAAAAGTAATAATCGCATAAAAATATACTACTAGTGTTACTACTAGTGCAGGAATAAATTCGCGTCACTATAGATTATTAATGTCACTACAGAAGTACAGGATTTTTACTATTAGTGTCACTACTCCAGTAGTGAAAAGTGAAAAATTGATCTCTCTTTTTCTGTCTCCATTATCATTGAAGATATTGGAAAGATCAATTTTTCAGTTTTCACGTTTTCACTCTAAGAAAAAAATTGGGTATGTCTCGTTTGACCACAGCCAATCACACAGCGACCAGTACCTAGAGTTTTTATGCTTTTTCCGAACACTGTAATTGATCGATGGACGATCACAACGTAGTAAAACAGACGCCACTCGAAAAAGTTAATGCTCAACTCCTTAATAATAGCAGTTTAGTATTTTTAAAACACTTAGGCCCGTTTCTACCAATATAGTTTAACTTTAATCTTGGTTTAACTAACTCTTCATTTTTTTTCAGTTCTCAGAATTAGAAAAAGATAAAGAGTAAGTTGAACTAAGATTAAAGTTAATCTATATTGGTAGAAACGGGTCTTATTGCAGGTTAGATTAATGTTATATTATATTATTAATTGTCGACATAATTAATCTCTATATTATTTATTTTATTATAATATATACTATATGTTCTACGTATAGTTTTTACAGTTTCTTTGTACAGTTCCTTTGTTAACTAAAATAAGCAATATTCTCTTTTCGATGGGTTTTAGAATGTAGTCTGCTCACCGAGCGATTGATTCTTATCTACGAATCCATAGGTAAAAGCTAATCACTCGGTGAACAGATTGCATGTATTCTCTACTTGCACGTTTGCAAGCACACGCATAAAACCATTGTCTTTGTAGGAATGTAACAATATTTTATGAATCAAAAAGATGTTTTTTCTTATTGATTAATGTTCCATTATTTTTACTTATTATTTAGATTTCTACAAATATAATAAATTCCACTAATAATTTGTTTTACATCAAACAAGTATATAACTACTGTATAACATGAAACGTACATATTAGTTACATGTCATACAACAGTTATACAGGGTGTCCCATTTTAAATGATCCAGCCAAATATCTCGAAAACTAAATCCAATAGACAAAAATGTTTCAGACAAAAATTGTTTGACTCCAAGGGGGACATAAGATGGTGCCATCGATTTGACCTTGGATAGTCCTCTGAAGGTCACGTAAAGGTCACCTTTAATTTTTTAAATGGAACCCCTTATTTCTCATTGCACATTCTTACAGCTCATCTCGAGAGCTTTCCAAAACATTATAATTAAGTTATTTTTCGTTAAGTACTAATTAAGTTATAACAGTGAAAAAGAATAAATATCATCTAAACTTTAGGGAATAAATATTAATATTTCTAAAAATGATGTTATTTATTTCTTTATGAATTATAAGAAATAAGGTTTCTAATAAAGTAAATGGTTGTATGTGCTATGATTATCACTGTGTAATTACTTTACACAATTTAATATTTTAATAATAAATTTTTGTACGTTAAATTCATAAATATAAAAGTTATTATTTGTAAATGTAATAATTATTTAGCAAAAAAAGTTTTGCTAAATAATTAAAAATTTCATGGAAGATACGGGCCTAATGTATTTGTCACGCTCCTGAGGTTCAGCGTTAAGCCGTAATCACACAGACTCCCGACTCTGACTCGACTACTGACTCGGACTCCCGACTATCATTCTACCAATCACAGCAAGGCAGCAGCCG
>NW_017299674.1:131576-132614 GCF_001594075.2 Trachymyrmex cornetzi
TATACTCACGCAACATTTTCTATCTTAATCAGTCCATCCAACCGGGATTGATCCATAATGGCTGATGACAAAGAATGATCCGTAAATTGCGTAAATTTGTCTTAGCCGTCTAATATCAACCAGGATAATAAATCTATCGGCTCTTACTTTATTTTGTAACTTAATGTACGCAAAATGCCGGATTATATTGGGTATGGGAATAAGATTCCGCCCATTGTAGAAAGATGTCGTTAGTAGCATTGCTTGTGTGTTTGATAGAACGGCAACACATGTGTTTGAAAGGTTTGTGTTCAAACTTTTAATCCCAATAGTTGGCATTCGTTCGAAGCGTAAAAAAGAGTAACCTTTTTTGCGTTGAAGATGTCGGAATTTATTCCAAAAAAGCAACATTTGCGGGAAGTTTTACTCCATTATTTTATTTTAAAGAAAAGTGCTGCAGAATCGCATCGTTTGCTCGTAGATGTTTACGGTGAACATACTTCATCGAAAACCAGTTGTAAAGAATGGTTTCGGCGATTCAACAGTGGTGATTTTGACGTGCGTGACAAAGAACGCGAAGGTGCACCGAAAAAAATTTGAAGATGCAGAATTGCAAGCATTACTCGAAGAAGATTCATTTTATCGCTCGATAGGTTGTCAAAAGAGTTAAATGTTGATAGATCCACTGTTGGAAAACGTCTACACGCAATGGGAATGGTGCAAAAAGAAGGAAATTGGGTGCTATACAAATTGAAAGAGAAAGACATGGAAAGACGTTTGATCATCTGCGAGATGCTTCGTCAACGAAAACAAAGAAAGGGTTTTCTACATCGTATCGTAACTGGCGATGAAAAATGGATCTACTACGATAACCCTAAATGTTTGAAAGCATGGGTGATGCCAGGTGAACCAGGTCCATCAACGCCAAAACGAAATATCCATGCTTCGAAGATTATGTTGTGCATTTGGTGGGATCAGAGAGGTGTTATACAGGGTGGACCATCTGAAGTGATCCAGTCAAATATCTCGAAAACTAGTAGGGATAGAGAAAAATGTTTC
>NW_017299674.1:133660-137272 GCF_001594075.2 Trachymyrmex cornetzi
CACACGTTGCAAAACCGGTCAAGAAATACTTGGAAGGAGTAAAGTGGGAAATTCTGCTCCACCCGCCGTATTCACCGGACATTGCTCCTTCAGATTTCCATTTGTTCCGATCCATGCAGTCGGCCCTTTCTGGAGAACGATTCAATTTTTATGAAGATATCAAAAAATGGCTTGATAAATGGATCGCTTCAAAAGAACCAGATTTTTTCATTCGAGGAATCCGTTCATTTCCGGAAAAGTGGGAGAAAGTTGTCGCTTCCGAAGGAGCATACTTTGAATAAACTCACTTATATAGATTTGTTTAAATAGACACATCTTTTTCTTTTCAAAAAGGGCGGAAACTTATTCCCATACCCAATACTTTGAACGAAATTACTGATATTGTTCTGGTACTTGAAGAATGCCATAATAATTATCGACAAGCAGCGGTATTGTACCGTAATCGATTTCCTCATAGACGATATCCAAATCATTGTACGATTTCCAGACTTGTATTGCGTCAACGACAACGTCAACGTCAAAAACGACTAAGACGTAATATTAACGTATCAGAAAGGGATGATCCAACAGTACTTGCCATATTGGGAATGATAGCTATTAATCCACCCGTGTCAACGAGGCAAATCGAAAGAGAATTAGGTATTCCGAAATCAACAAGTCACAGGGGGGATCTTGACCACTCATAACTTCCATCCTTACCATATTACTTTGACACAACAATTAACACTCAATGATTTTCAACAAAGACTAGAATTTTGTAGGTGGACACAAATAATGTTAAATCGTGATCGAACATTTTTCAGATTTGTTTTATTTAGTGACGAAGCAACTTTTCACAACACTGAACAATTAAATCAACATAATTCTCATTATTGGTCTGTTGAAAACCCACGTTGGTATAGAGAAGTTAATCATCAACATTGCTAGAGCCTCATTGTATAGTGTGGCATATTAAACGGAAACCTTATCGGCCCTTATTTCTTTGACGAAAGCGGCCCTTATTTCTTTGACGAAAATGTTTATGATAATAATTATTTACACTTCTACAACAAAGATTGCCGGCGTTGCTTGAAGATATCGATCTGGATCTACAAGACAACGTATGTTCTTTCGACAGGATGGTGCGTCTGCGCACTGGAGTAGAAACCATTTAGATCTCACATTCCCAGGTAGATGGATAGGACGCGGTGGACCAGTGTCATAGTGTCCTAGATCCAGACTTGCCAAGTCTAGATTTCTTTTTATGGGGATACTTGAAAAACGTAGTATATTTTCAAAAACACCCACAACAAGAGAGAATATGATGGAGCGTATAACTTTTGCCTGCCGTAGCATTCCAAGAAATATACTTTTATCGGCAGTTGACAGTTTTGAACGTCAATTATGTGTGGATAATAATGGACAGATATTCGAACACTTATTAAGATCATAATCATTTCACATGAAAACTAGATTCTGATATGAATCGACCGGATCAGTTTCGATCTTGCTTTAATCGGTCAGATCAGCCCCGATCTTGCTTTAGTCGGCCGGATCAGTCCCGATCTTGCTTTAGTCGGCCGGATCAGTCCCGATCTTGCTTTAGTCGGCCGGATCAGTCTCGATCTTGCTTTAGTCGACCGGATCAGCCCCGATCTTGCTTTAGTCGGCCGGATCAGCCCCGATCTTGCTTTAGTCGGCCGGATCAGCCCCGATCTTGCTTTAATCGGCCGGATTAGTCTCGATCTTGCTTTAATCGGCCGGATCAGTCCTGATCTTGCTTTATAACTTAACTAGTACTTATCGAAAAGTAACTTAATTATAGTGTTTTGGAAATCTCTCGAGATGAGCTATAAGAATGTGCAATGAGAAATAAGGGGTTCCATTTAAAGAATTAAAGGTGACCTTCATGTGATCTTCAGAGGACTATCCAAGGTCAAATCAATGGCACCATCTTATGTCCCCCTTCGAGTCAAACAACTTTTGTCTGAAACATTTTTGTCTACTGGGTTTAGTTTTCGAGATATTTGGCTGGATCATTTAAAATGGGACACCCTGTATATACAGGGTGCGGCACCAAAATCCGGACAAGTCGGACAATTTCTTTAAACAAAATGTTTTTAATGAAAAATTAAATATTAAAAAAATCCTTTTACATGGCACTTGGGAGTCCCTATAGAGCATAATTATTCGATATATCCCCCATTAGCTTGAATGACGGCCTCTATTCTCTGTCTGAAGCGTTCGCACGCACGCTGCAATGTAGCGCTGTCCATGCTGACGAATGCTGCCTCAGTAGCGGTCCTTAATGACGTCACGTTGGGATGCCGAGAACCCTTTCAACTACGCCCCATACATAGTAGTCCAGGGGATTTAAATCTGGGCTGTTGGGAACCCTTTTGACGACTGCGGGGTTCCTCGCGGTGTGTTCTTTCGAGTGAATCTTCCTTGCTGGCATACTAGAATCTTCGTTGGACTGTTCTGAAGCCGTATATTTTGCCACAACGTCATTAACAGTTGATCTCGGGTATCCAAAAAACCGAATTATTTCAGTTGCTGAGCGCCCGGCGCGAAGGCCTTCGATGATCGCGGATCTTCGGTTATACTCTGCACTTGGTTTCAACATCGCGGTCATTTTGATAATATGACTATTTACTAGAAACATCAAGCTTTCTCGGACGCCAACAATAACCACTGACGGAGGCACAATATAGCGAAAAATTTAAATTGAAATTTGTTCGTATTTTGATGCCGCACCCTGTATATGTATGTCCAGCGTCAATTTCCGGGATTTTTTTCAAAATGTATTGGCAGATTCCAGGACATTTGGCATTTTCCAGGACTGTCCTGGAAAAAATTTATATCCTGCGGCAGATTCCTGCCATATGAATACAATGGCAGATTCCGGGTCTGTACATTTAATTGTATATACTGTAACGTCCGCCGCTGTTCGCTAGGAACGGCGAACGTCACGAGTCGCGAATCCAAAACGTTACCATGGTAACGCTGCTCGCCGCGAAAAGACGGCTCACTCGCGAAACGTGATCACGCCAACGACCCGTGATCCCGAGCGCCCGCAATCTCGGACGCCGTGCATATGCGTGACGCGATTAAATTAGAAGCTAAAAATCAGGATAATCATTACCCATGAATTTCAATAAAAAAATAACGGGAAAGGACGTAGCGGACGTCCCTCTCCTTACGAGTAGAGAACTAGCTAAAGAAGTATCAATCAAAAGGAGCAATAGCCACAGCACAAGACGTTATTGTGAAGTCATATATTTAAAAATAATGTAACAATAATAAAATTTCGTAGACGTTTCAGTCAAAATTTGACCATCTTCAGTACAATAATTAAAGTTTTTCGCATGATTAAATTAATATAACATACTATACACTCAATTAAAACAAGACAACTAATAAGTATTAAAATATTCGCAATTAAGAAGTCGTCATATGAACACTTGATGAGGTTACAATGTTCAATAATCGGATAAATGTTTTTAAAAAAGTCGCATTAAACCAGTCGTCAAATAAAAATATCTTGATTAAATTACAATTGTTCAATCACCTGATATTTATTCCTTCATACTTGAAAAAATTTTTTTATAAATTATAAGTCAATGGAATTGC
>NW_017299674.1:139365-141462 GCF_001594075.2 Trachymyrmex cornetzi
ACATAAAAAAACAAGATAGTGGACTTAAAAAACAAAGTGATACGGAAAAGTTTCTTGAAATTTACCTTCCAATTATCGATAATTGCCCCTCTACTCTCTAAAAACAATCCCCTCTTCCTTTCTTCCCTTTCCAATTTCCTTAAATTGTTTATAAATTCTATCGCTTGTGTGTGTGTGTGTGTGTGTGTGTGTGTATGTGTGTGTGTGTGTGTGTGTTGTCATATGTTTGTCACACATTGTCAAGAATTGTTCTCGCATTAGATTCTCAAATGGTTATAAATTTTACAATAAGTCTTAAATAATTATATTGGAGAAACCGTGTGCAGAATACGTGGTAAGATAAAAAACTATCTTACCACGTATTCTGCACACGGTTTCTTCAATATAATTATTTAAGACTTATTGTAAAATTTATAACCATTTGAGAATCTAATGCGAGAACAATTCTTGACAATGTGTGACAAACATAATGACAACACACATACACACACAAGCGACAGAATTTATAAACAATTTAAGAAAATTGGAAAGGGAAGAAAGGAAGAGGGGATTGTTTTTAGAGAGTAGAGGGGCAATTATCGATAATTGAAAGGTAAATTTCAGGAAACTTTTCCGTATCACTTTGTTTTTTAAGTCCACTATCTTGTTTTTTTATGTATATCTCATTTCGGAAACCATTCTTTTATAATATGTGTATTCAAAATCTAGAATGGTAATACCTTCCCAATCCATCTTATGATTATAATTTTGTCTATGCTGAAAAATGACAGATAAGGAACTAGAACATTTCTTTATATCGTTCTTATGCTCTTTTAAACATGTGTTTAATTTTCTTTTTGTCTGGCCCACATACGATTGATTACAATCCAGACAATTTATTTTATATACTACATTAGAATTATTTTCTTTTTTAATTTTGTCTTTACCCGTTTTTATCTAATAACGCCTTTCGTTTTAATGAAAAATTGGTATCAAATTCTTTTGTTAATTATTGGTTATAAAAATTATTTAGAATCTGGCAATTACGTTGTTCTCACGGTGTCTCAAAAGCTTCATTTTTCAAAAAAAGGATCACATTATGAAAGAATAAAAAATATAAAATTGACGACTGTAATTTTGGCAATTCCATTGATTTATAATTTATAAAAAAATTTTTTCAAGTATGAAGGAATAAATATCTGGTGATTGAACAATTGCAATTTAATCAAGATATTTTTATTTGACGATCGGTTTAATGCGACTTTTTTAAAAACATTTATCCGATTATTGAACATTGTAACCTCATCAAGTGTTCATATGACGACTTCTTAACTGCGAATATTTTAATACTTATTAGTAGTCTTGTTTTAATTGAGTGTATAGTATGTTATATTAATTTAATCATGCGAGAAACTTTAATTATTGTACTGAAGATGGTAAAATTTTGATCGAAACGTCTACGAAATTTTATTATTGTTACGTTATTTTTAAATATATGACTTCACAATAACGTCTTGTGCTGTGGCTATTGCTCCTTTTGATTGATATTGTGTTATTTAAGCCACATCTAAAATTTAACTTAGCTAAAGAAGCATCGCCGTTAGCGCACGAATTAGATGCACAAACTCCAAATGCAACTAATTCAAAACGCAATGGTGCAGTCGCCGCAATCTGCACCACCACATGACTTAACACTAAATTAGCACCAAATGAGGAAGCGCAAAATGCACATCTTCATCGGCAAGTGCCAGAAAAGGTACTAAACAAATAGTATAAAAGCCGTTGCGATAGAGAACAAAGAGCGAAGGCTCTATAAGTAAAACTTCTTATAAAAACGAGCGACCGCTGTTCGCTACAAGCAGGGAATGGAAAGTTACTTTTTAAAAGTAACAAGTTACAGTTACTCGTTACCGAGTAGGAAAAGTAACAAGTTACCGTTATTAGTTACCGATTTTTAAAAGTAACTCGTTACAGTTACCGTTACTTGAGAAAGTAACTTTTCGTTACTTTTCCGTTACTTTTTTTTAATTCGACGACCAACAATCATAGCGGACGAGCCTAGAGGCTTCTCTAATCTCAAGCGCATTGTAAAAAATTGTGTAAAATTATAACTATTAT
>NW_017299674.1:141991-156237 GCF_001594075.2 Trachymyrmex cornetzi
CGAGTTACTTCCATTCCCTGGCTACAAGCAAGTGTGCGCCCGCAACTACAAGCGATGCAGTCCAGGGGCGGAGCTCCTAAGGGGGCCCTGTCAATATCTCATCCCTCGAATTTCATGTTCTAAGACGATTAAATTAACGAAAAGTAAAACGATAGAACATTCTAGAACAATTTTCGCAAACAAGTATAGATGTTGACGGGTCAACCCCCTTTGCCGCTCAGCATCACCCCTTGTAATATTATATAAACGGCGACCCGAATGGTCCCGGGGAGTTTTAGTGCGAATTTTCATCCGAAGTAGAGTTCAGTGCGAATTTTCATCCGAATTAGAGTTCAGTACAAGTCAGAGTTTGCAAGATTTTTTTCGAGTCGCTTTAGTCATGTCGTACGATCGCACATCAGTGGGCATTGTCCACACGCTTTAAAGGCCAATAGTGAAAAATTATCTGGCGTATAACTATCCAGACTTCACGATAAACGGCGATTCGCGTGTTTCTTTCCTTTTTTTTGTTGTTTGCGAGTGAACTATTCGGATTCGGTGGTTGATACTTTGCCCCAAGACCTCCGAGGTGAACTCTGCAGGGACCATAAGCGGTAGTCGACCCCACGAGAAGTAGAAGGAAAATTTCGCAAGGTCCGGAGCCGCCGTCAAAGTGAGTTATATGTGCACCCCCGCATTAGGAAGACGCTAGATTGCCCACATTATAACTCGTTTCTGTTTCATAGACAGGTATTAAGCGAAATCATCGTTACGTTGATTAGCGCGCAGCGGCCAATCGGAGCCGCTGTATCTCTTGTCTAGTATCGATAGCGAACGCCACGCGAGAGCCGACAACCGATGTATAGCCTTTCTAAGCCTTTTTTTTTATTGTTCGGCAAAAGTATCAATGTTCTTTCGCACATACAGAAGAGAATGTAATAAAATTTCTTTTGTACAATTAGACCGACCATCTCGCTGTTGTAACCGAACCGGCGCGTAAAGATTAAAGATTAATATTTTTTTTTGTAATTCGCGTTATTCTCTTTCTTTTTTTTTCTTTCTTTTTCTCTTTCTTCTATCCTCGACTTTCTCTCTAAGAATCACGCCTAATCCTGCGAAAGGTGCCTGACTGTCTGTGTATCGTTCGTGCCGTCTATCATCAGAGTGCATTTACCAGTGCCGCGAATTTTCATAAGTGACGATTTCCAACCTCGAACCGTACTCCAAGCGGGTACGGGTTCCTTCCTCTATAAAATTTTCCGTCCGAGCGAGCGTCCGCAGCGCTGCGAGGACGTCCTAGCATCGGCCGCCGTGCAGCTCATGCCGAGCTCCGGTCGCCTTCCGAACGGGGCGCAAGGGCTCACAACGAGCTCCCCGCCGTTCAATCCTCCGACCTTCCTTCGTCGCTCGTCAAAAGAACCTTTTCGGTATCCGCCCGCCGACCACCCGATATAATTTATATTTTTTATATTTACTATTATTTATATTCACTATTCTCTAACTAAGATTAACGAGTTCGAACGCGCGCTTTGCGTCCGGCGAAATCGAAAAACCGGACGTGACAATACATTCAGCCAAATGTATATACATTTGATTGTACGGACCCGGAATGTGCCATACCCACATATTATTGCAGATTTCGGGTCTGTACATTCAAATGTATATACATTTGGTTGTACAGACCTGGAATGTGCCGTATATATTATGGCAGATTTCGGGTCTATACATTCAAATATATATACATTTGGTTGTACAGACCTGGAATATGCCGCACGCATATATTATGGCAGATTTCGGGACAGTACATTCAAATGTACATACAACTGGTTACCAGAAGGTTGTAACACTTTCTTCAATGCATATTGCAACCATTTTATGATTCGTCACACTGATTAGATTAATCAGCAAGATGAATAATGAAATGGTTGCAAAATTGTTGAGTCTGCTGGACACAACCATTTACTCGGTGAGCAATCGGAATTACGAAATACGTCGAAGGAAAAGTGTTACAACCTTTTTGTGACAGATTTTATGTACATTTCGATGTACATACCCGAAGTCTGGCATAATATATACGTACGGCAGATTCCAGGACATCTTGGAATATTTCATACGCACATATATCTTAAGATATACACGGATAATGGAATGTCTAATGGAAAATTTTTAGACCATCCTGTAGGTTTTGTTAAAGGAATGTTATGTTTTTGTTAATTATGTCCTTCACCCGGAGTCCTAGTAGTATACCACTTATCTGTCATTCGCATATTTTATTGCAGATTTCGGGTCTGTATATTCAAATGTATATACATTGGGTTGTACAGATTCGGAATTTGCCATACGCACATATTATGGAAGATTTTGTGCCTGGACATCGAAATGTACATACAACCGGTCATCAAAATGTTGTAATACCTTTCTTCGATTCGGGCTTTAAGCTCATAATATATATTTATGCTACGTTTACAAAAACCGATAACAACGAAGTTAAACTATTGATATGCTAAGTCCTATACACAATATAAGAAATATTAGGAACAGCAATAAATACTAAGATTTCTAATTATCAGGTACCAGTTACTTCGGAATTTGCGGTTTCTAATATAAGTTGAAACCTTGATATTTATTCCTGCATCTAATGTTGTGCAGAGCTTTATAACTACATGAAGAAAATTTTATATTTAAAATTAACTATAATGTGGTAGTAACTGCGGACCATAGTGTAATTATAAGTTTAAATGCAATAATATAAAGTAATTTTTACACTTTTTCATATTAATTTTTTCATAAAATATTTCATTACAAAATTAAACCTTGTTGAATAAAAGTTAGTAATATAAAGATAATAAAAAAGCAAAAAACCTACCAAATATTGCTTTGCCATAGTAAAAATTAACTCTTTCCATGATTTAAGCACTGGTTTACTAAAAATCACTTCATTTATGTGTGATAAAATTAATATTACCATAGTAAAAGTTACGTCGGAATATTGTTGTGAGGTCCATCTAAAAATACAAGACATAGTAAAATGTAATTTAAAATTGTGTGTGAATTAAAACTTAATATAAAATTTTCCCCGCGTAAACAATTAAAAAGGTTGAGCATTCGCCACACACTTGATCTTATTAGTGAAAATAATATATATATTCTTGATACAGTTTACAAAAAATTACAAAATTAGTACAATTACTTAATATCCTCTAGTCAAATTAACATTTTAATCCATAGTTCGTATTTAATTGAATAATAGTACCTTCTAGTCAAATGAAAATTTCAATCCATAGTTCGTATTTAATTGATAGTATCCACCAATGCATAATTGCTTGTCAATTTGATATAATATCATTGAAATTATAAGATAAAGTTTCCAAACTAGAATAAAAATCCAGTCCAATTTTTCAATTTCAATTATGGAGCTAATTCTTTATTGAAAATAAAAATTTTTATAAATATTAAAAATAAAACTTTTTTTTAATAACATTACCCAAATCTTGAATTTCCGTCTGATGGTTCAATGGAAGATTACTTCTTGTCAAATTATTCCTGTCAGAGATTGGTTTTAAACGAGTTTAGATTGTAATTTCTTTATTTTATAAGTTCTCTAGAAGGTCTCTATCATTAAAAGAGAGGTAAAATTTTGTGAAATACGAAAGGGTAAACAAAATAGGTAGTGGGAAGGTAACCAGTTGTCATCTAGTATAATTTTCAAAGTAATTTTTAGAACTATGATATTGCTTGTATTATCGGTAAGTAGGAAACGGATAGTTTTTCTGTATCACTTTGATTATTTATCCCCTCAGCTTGTTTTTTAATATTGATCATTTCAGATGTGTATACTAACATTCCAATAGATTTAGCGATTGAAGGAATTGTAAACAGATGGGACTAAATAGCAAATCAACTTTACCAAAATAAATGAATTTATTATTTCTGTAAAATTAATCTTGAAGTCAACATATTTTCAATTCGATAATAAATACTACAAACAGATATTCGGCATGCCTATGGGGGATCTCCACTCTCTCCAGTTATATCTGACTTAGTTATGGAGGACATTGAAAGTAAAATCCATTCTACGATTCACATCGATATATCTAAAAAAACGGGTAGTTTTTCTATATCACTTTGATTATTTATCCCCTCAACTTGTTTTTTAATATGGATCATTTCAGAAATGTATACTATTATTCCAATAGATTTAGCGATTGAAGGAATTGTAAAAAGATGGGACTTAATAGCAAATAACACTTTACCAATAAATGAATTTATTAATTCTGTAAAATTAATCTTGAATTCAACATATTTTCAATTCGATAATAAATACTACAAACAGATATTCAGCATGACTATGGGATCTCCACTCTCTCCAGTTATATGACTTAGTTATGGAGGACATTGAAAGTAAAATCCATTCTACGATTCACATCGATATATCTATATATTTCAAATATGTTGACGATATTTTATTAGCATTGCCTAAAAATCAAGCAAATCAACCTCTAAAAATATTTAATATTAAACATAATAGAATCAAATTCACACTGGAAGAATATGAGGATAATAGAGTGAACTTTTTGGACGTAACTATAAAAGTAAAGGATAATAAGATGATCTTTGATTTATATAAAAAACCTACGAACTCAAGAAGGTTTCTAAATTATCACTCGAACCATCCTACTGTCCATAAAAAAGGTGTTATTACGTTATTATTGAACAGAATTATTGTATTCCTGTCACATCCAAGTTTTCACAAAAAAAATATCGCGGACATGATATACATTCTATTAAATAACGGTTATCCATTAAATTTTCTATTTAATACAATAAATAATAGAATCAAATCTTTAATTCACAAAAATGATTACAAGTAAACTATGGGATCTCCACTCTCTCCAGTTATATGACTTAGTTATGGAGGACATTGAAAGTAAAATCCATTCTACGATTCAAATCGATACACCCATGTATTTCAGATATGTGGACGATATTTTATTAGTATTGCCTAAAAATCAAATAAATCAAACTCTAGAAATATTTAATACTCAACAAAACAGAATGAAATTCACACTGGAAGAATATGAGGATAATAGAGTGAACTTTTTAGACATAACTATAAAAGTAAAAGATAATAAGATCATCTTTGAGTTATATAAAAAATCTACGAACTCAGGAAGGTTTCTAAATTATCACTCGAACCATCCTATTGTCCATAAAAAAGGTGTTATTACGTCATTATTGGACAGAATTGTATTCCTGTCACATCCAAGCTTTCACAAAAAAAATATAACGAACATGATAGACACTCTATTAAATAACGGTTATCCATTAGATTTTCTATTTAATACAATAAATAATAGAATCAAATCTTTAATTCACAAAAATGATTACAAGTATACAAATCAAAATGAACCTATAGATATTAATATTAGAAAATTTTATACTTTTTTTACCATATGTCAACAATTTAATTGAAAAATTTAAGAATGTATATAGGAAATACAACATGAATATTGCATATAAACCTACTAATAGCTTAATTAAATTTATTAAAACAGGGAAAGATAAATTAAATATAATTGGATAATAATCATGTGGTATACAAAATCAATTGTCGACATTGTGAGTGTTCTTATGTAGGACAGACTAAAAGAAAACTTAAAACTAGAATAAAGGAACACAAAGCAGACATAAAAAAATTAAATAATCTCTTAGTAGTCTCATGTCATCGGCTTAATTTTAATCACGAAGTGGATTGGAAAAATATTGAAATTTTAGACTCTGAACTATCATTTTACAAAAGATCCATTTCTGAAATGATCCATATTAAAAAACAAGCTGAAGGGATAAATAATCAAAGTGATACAGAAAAATTATCCGTTTTCTACTTACCGATAATACAAGTAATATCATAGTTCTAAACATTACTTTGAAAAATATACTAGATGGCAACTGGTTACCTTCTCCTTACCTTTTTCGTTTACCCTTTCCTATTTCACAAAATTTTCCCTCTCTTTTAATGATAGAGACCTTCTAGAGAACTTATAAAATAAAGAAATTACAATCTAAACTCATTTAAAACCAATCTCTCACAGTAATAATTTGACAAGAAGTAATCTTCCATTGTGAATCATCAAACGGAAATTCAAGAATTGGGTAATGTTATTAAAAAAAAGTTTTATTTTTATTTTTATTAAAACAATTTTTTATTTTTAATAAAGAATCAGCTTCATAATTGAAATTGAAAATTCATTACTGGATTATTAGTTTGGAAACTTTATCTTATAATTTCAATGATATTATATCAAACTGATGAGCAATTATGCATAGGTGGATACTATCATTTAAATAAATACGAACTATGGATTGAAATTTTAATTTGACTAGAGGATATTAAGTAATTGAGCAATTACATTGTAACGTTAGCCGACAAATTATTAGCGCACATAATTTAATATTTTAATGTTGATTTATGATTGTAATACTGATGATGGCCATATTCAAGGCTGAAACGTCTATTTTTTGTAAATGATAGGATTATTTTATTAATGTATATTACTTATGTCGATCTAATTAAATAATTTTGTAATTTTTTTTGTAAACTGTATCAAGAATATATATATTATTCAATATAGGTTAGAAACGTAGTACGAATATAAAACAATATAATTAAAAAGGCATATAACCAGGAACGCCTGATATAGATGGCTTCAGAATATTATATTTGATATAGTACAATAAATATATTTATTGTATTATATCAAATATAATATTCTTAAGCCATCTATATCAGGCGTTCGTGGTTACATGTCTTTTTAATTATATTGTTATATACAGGGTGTCCGAAAAGTGTGGAAACGGTCGAATATCTCGAGAAATACACATCGGATCAGAAATCTGAAAATATACGTATTCAATGTTTTCAAAAAAGCTATCTTTTGACATCTAACATGACCCCCCACCTACCATCCGCTGGGGGTGAAAGCAAATAATGAAAAAAAACAGAAAAAATATTAAATAATTAGTTAGAAGAAATTAAACTGATAGAAATGTTAAAAAGATAATTGTCATAAGATAAACGCAGTATGATCGCATTACTCGGTTCACACGCAATGCAAATTTTGCTCGGTCTTCCGCCTTATAATGTTCGTTAAATATGTACATCGAGAAAGCTGTAATCAGGGACAGCGAGAATGTTGCATTCTGGCGGCGAGATGTTGTATCAAATAGCCGTGAAACACTTGAAAGTTCAACCACATACGAAGAGAAATTTCTAATGTTTATTCTATGGGTCACCTTCATCGAAACGACACAAGGTTCTTTCGTACGCGAATCGTACGTTTTCATACTTTTTCAACAGAGCCGCATACTTCGTTTCCTCGAGACTCAGAAGATTTTCTGGTGGGCAAGTCGTAGCAATGAGTTCAATGAATGTTCCATACTACATAATACATATGTATTCATTAGAAATGTTTTTCTGTGCAAAGAGCCCTCCGCAGATGTGAAAATATCTTAGATGATGAAAGTTCCAATAATTTTATTGCACAAAATTCCAACCTAATTAACTTTCTGTGTTTGAACTTTCATACATATGTATGTATGTTTCTAAGCAAAATTTGTATTGGAAATACATACTTATCTTTTTAATATTTCATATGTGTGTATGTATTTATACTAGTTTAAGTTCTTCTAACTAATTGTTTAATATTTCTTCCGTTTTCTTCTCACTATTTGCTTAAAAATTTCCATCTTTTTTATTCAGTATTCTGTCTGTCGTTGTAATTGGGCATAATGGCTTTGACAGAAAAAGAAAAAATTAAAATCGAAAAATTACCCGCCCATCCACCTCCAGGGTGAGAATATGCTCTGTTGAGTGTTTCTTGAGATATTTTAAACGTTTTAGACTCATTTTTTAATTTCACTGATTACAGCGTTATCTGTCATCAAAAAAATGTTTGTAATAGTTAAAATTTATGTAACTTTTTCTGAAGAAGCGAAATCTGCAATAAAAAATGGGGGTTCCCATTAAAAATTTTAAACTTACCCTCTCTTTCACCCACAGCGGGTGGGGGTGGGGGGTCATGTTAGATGTCAAAAGATAGCTTTTTTGAAAACATTTAATACGTATATTTTCAGATTTCTGATCCGATGTGTATTTCTCGAGATATTCGACCGTTTCCACACTTTTCGGACATCCTGTATATTATTTTGACTAGTAAGATCAAGTGTGCGGCGAATGCTCAACCTTTTTAATTGTTTATTTTGAAGTCACGTATTGAAAGTTGATTTCTTCGTGTACATTAGAATGGTTGCATTCGGTACGACTATCTTTCACTGAGAACTCAGTGAGCTCTTGTATCTGCTTGGTTTACATTTTTACATGTAACAGAATATGCCAATCACGTTCAAGAGCTCACTGCACGCTCAGTGGGCGGTCGTCGTAGTAAATGCACTGCATGTTTATACATCCATCTAAATATATGTACATTTAATGTTGAACAGACCCAAAATCTGCAATTTGCATATATTGTGGCAGATTTCGAGTCTATACATTGAAATGTACGTACGTTGGATAGTACAAACCCGGAAACTGCCATTTGTATATATTATGGCAGATTACGGGTCTGTACATCGAAATGCATGTACAACCGGTCACCAAAAGTTGCAACACTTTCTTCGATGGCAAGAAGAGAGAAAATATTTTCACTTTCGATTTGTCTATTTCCCAGTAAGACATCGCATATAAAACAATTTACAGTCAACGACTATGTATTATTACTCGACATCATATGCTGGATACTGTTTATCCTATGTCAATCAGTATGCTTTTTTTTCTTCCGTTATAAATAAAAAAGGAATTTTAATCAATTGATTCTTTTATACGCTGTATGCATTATATGATATGTAAAAGCGTGCGCTACGACAACAAGGCTGCTTTCATATGCAACGTTATTTGCGTAAGCGTAACGTTATGTCAACCAATCATATCGTATCAAATTATATCAACTATAATTGTTACTCTAATTGACACAAATTGATTGGCTGACGCAAGATACGCTTAGGCAAGATATGCTGTATGTGAATTCAGTCTTAAGCTCGTGGTACATATTTATACTACGTTTACAAGACCCGATTGTCGACGAAGTTATATTATTGATATGTTAAGGCCTATACACAGTATAAGGAGTATTAGGAACAGCAATAAATATTAAGATTTCAACTTACCAGTTACATCGTAATTCACGGTTTCTAATATAAGTTGAAATCTTGATAATTATTCCTGCTCATAATATTATGCACAGAGCTTTATAGCTACATTAGAATGGATGCATTCGGTACGACGACAGCTCACTGAGCTCTTGTATCTGTTTGGTTTATATTTTTAGATGTAACGGAATATGCCGATCACGTGCAAGATTTCACTGCGGGCTCAGTGAGCTGTCGTCGTAGTAAATAAATGCATTGCATGCATACACATTGGGCGCGTTCAGCGGATTCAACAGTTGAGTGAGCGGTCCCTGTTATTGGGATATTCTTTTAGATCATCCAATCAGAATTTTAGATCTAGAAGAATACCCCAATAACAGCGAGCGCTCACTCACTTTTAGCGACCGAGCCCTGGTCTAGAACGCTTAAAGGACAGCACATTTTCCAGGACACAGACTAGAATGGCAGCTTCCGCGACGAAACATTTTCCAGTACATTGATTAGAATAGCAGCTTCTGGGATAGCACATTTTCCAGTATACTGACAAAAATGGCAGCTTCCGAGACAGTACAAAATTTTTCCAGGACATCGGCAAGAATGATTGTTTCAAGTGCATTTCGTTATTCACATATAATGCAGTACCTAAACTACTTGACTGTATATGTATACAAAATGTTTCGTAATGGAATTACGAAACATGGAATTACGAATGGAATGGTAACTCTTAATTCTGGATCTTTGTGATTAAAACCATGTTATCCAAAGTTGTCTGAAAAAGAGATTATATTAAATTAAATGTTATAACCTTGATATCTTGATATTAGTATTTTAAAATTGTCTTATGTGCCTATCTCATAGACATAGTATAGATCTCCATTACACGGCACGCTTTACGCCGAAGTTATAACATCGATGTCATGAAATTGGCCAGTCATAGCTATTCCTCTGAAGAATGGAATGGCTATGATTGGCCACTTTCATAACATCGATGTTATAACTTTGGCGTAAATCGAAACGTGTAAACGTAGTAATAGATAGACCGAGCATTGTCATATGCCAGACAAGGATATTGATCACTGGCGCGTGTGAGAAGGAACACAATTGGAATTTTCGTTTTCTCTCTAACAGAAAAAAGTGGGGAGGGGTGCATCGTGCGCGATCGTGTGTCTGCTCCATAGACACACATATAGAGAATAGACGCACGATCGCACATGATTCACCTACCACTTTCATTCGTTAGAGAGAGAACGAAAAACCCAATTGTGTGTTGCCTCCTTCTCGAACGTGACTGCCATGTCTCGCACTTATATGCTCGGTCTATTTATACTATATGTAAGGTCTATCCTTAGGCGTTGTTACTAGTTTTTGGGACGTCCTGTATACTTAATAAAATGATTTATGTCCTGAAAACATTGTACATGAATAAAAAGATGTCTCCGAAACTGCCATTCTGAAAGATGTCCTTGAAAATGTACTGTCTCGGAAGCTTCCGTTCTGGTCAGTGTCCTGGAAAATGTGCTGTTCCGGAAGCTGCCATTCTAGTCAATGTCCTGGAAAGGGTGTTGTCCCGGAATCTACCATTTCGTGAATGTCCTGAAAAATGTATTGTCTTGGAACCTGTCATTCCGTGAATATCCTGAAAAAATATGATGTTTCGAAACCTGCCATTCTGTGAATGTCCTGGAAAATATACAGTCCCTGAACCTGCCATTCCGTGAATGTCTTGGAAAAATATGTTGTCCGGGAACCTGCCATTTCGTGAATGTCCTGGAAAAATATGTTGTCCCGGATCCTGCCAATTAGTCAATTCTTCTGTATACATTTTGTTGTCCCGGAACTTGCCATTCCGAGAATGTCCTGAAAAAATATATTGTCCCAGAACCTACCAGTCTGTGAATATATCCTGGAAACATATGTTGTCCTGGAACCTGCCGATCTGTCAATGTCCTGGAAGAATTTGTGCCCTGGAATCTGCCAATATGTGAGTGCCCTGGAAACTGCCAAATTCGTTTTTTTTCGAAAACGATTAAAAATAAATTAATTTTACTTGAATGGAAGGCAGAAAACAACAAAAGAAGCTTTATAAACCTGTTTTTAACTAATTCTATTTTCGGTCCCGGAAGGCTGCCCCTGGACATACATACATATATACACAGGGTGTCCGAAAAGTGTGGAAACGGTCGAATATCTCGAGAATACACATCGGATCAGAAATCTGAAAATATACGTATTCAATGTTTTCAAAAAAGCTATCTTTTGACATCTAACATGACCCGCCATCCCCACCCGCTGTAGGTGAAAGAGAGGGTAAGTTTAAAATTTTAAATGGGAACCCCCATTTTTTATTGCAGATTTCGCTTCTTCAGAAAAAGTTACATAAATTTTACCTATTACAAACATTTTTTTGATGACAGATGGCGCTGTAATCAGCGAAATTTAAAAATGAGTGTAAAACGTTTAAAATATCTCAAGAAATACTCAAAGGATCAAAAAAATAAAAATGTACGTATTCAATGTTATCAAGAAAGCTATCCATTGACAGAAAAATTCTACCCTTCACCTACCATCCGCTGGGAGTGAAAGGGTAGGTAACTTTAAAATTTTAAATGAGAAAACCCCATGTTTTATTGCAGATTTTGTTTCTGCAGAAAAAGTCGTATTAACTCTTTAACGCCGAGATGTGCTGAATTTCGACATGGATTTCAACCCCCAACAATTAGCAGAAGAGGACGTAGACAAGTATCGGAAGGTCCATTTGTATGTAATAAGGTATCAGAAACGTGTTCCTGATAGTTAAACTTCGAAAACGTGTACTGTATACAATTTTCATTTTTCGATTTTGAGTTCACAATGGCGCCTATAAGCTCAAAATTTTTCGAAATTTTACGTACGGCGAGTAAATTTGCAATAAATATGCCCGAATTCGATTGAAACTTGTTATTTGGGGGTTTTTGGGATCGCTGATTACGAATGTGAAGTCAGAATCCAAAAATTCAACTTGACGTACCTACAATGGCAGACCAAGTTTTCAAAATTTGAAGTAGCGTCCTTTGCCTTTGAATATTTCAAAGTTTCCCGATTCTCACCGCGAGGAGGTGGACGATTTTGAGAATCTTTTTTTTTGTTTTTTATTTTTCCTTTTTTAGTTTTTTTAGAATGTTTTTAATTTTTTTGTTTTTTTTAGTTTAATTTTTTTTATTCCCTTTACTCGATTTTTTAAAAATATATACATACATATGTATGTTAACTACTGAATGAGATGTTCAAATTGATGTCCCTCAGCAACTTGACAATATTCCAATCGTGCATAGAAGTTATCATTAACTTTTTGCAACGTTTCTCGAGTTATCGTATTAGAACATTCGATTATTCTTTCTTTTAACTCATCAGATGTCTGTCGGCTTTGTTTCGTACACCTTGTTCTTCAAAAAACTCCAGTAAAAATTATCCAGAGGAGTTAGATCAGGTGACCTCGGTGGCCACTCAATCGAACCCCTCCTACCAATCCAACGCCCGGGGAAAATGTTGTTCAATAGATTGCGTGCAATTAAACCGAAATGACACGGAGCTCCATCCTGTTGAAACCAGACATTGTCAAACGCTATACCAGAAATATTTCGGATTGCAGGTATAATCTCGTTATTCAATAAATTAAAGTACCTCTCAGCTGTGAAATTATCTTCAAGGAAGAAAGGCCCAACAATTTGATTGCACAAAATTCCAGCCCAAACATTAATTTTCAGTGGATGTTGTGTGTGGATATCTCTCATCCAATGGGGATTTTCGTCTGACCAATATCGCATGTTGTGCCTATTAACTTCTCCATTCAACTGTAAAGTAGCTTCATCGGAGAAGCATATCCAAAAAGGAAATGACTCATTTTCGTCACACCGTCTCATCATTTCCTCACAAAATTCTAATCTGCGATCGAAGTCGCCTTCCGAAAGTTCTTGCACATATTTTATCTTATAAGGATGGAACTTATTTGCTTTTAATACTTCATGGACAGATGATTTACAGATACTAGTTTGTTGCGCAATCTTTCTAACTGAAGTATGGGCGTTCTCAACGACACTTGCACAGACCGCTAAACTGTTGTCTTCGTTCGTGGCCGTTTTTGGTCTCCCTGTTTTTGGTCGATCTTTGACAGAGCCGATATCATTAAACCGAGAAACAGTTTTACAAACAGTTTATTTGCAAATGGGTAGACGATCTGGATGAGTATCATTAAATAGGCGGGCGACTTGTTCGTATGATCTTTTTTTATCGCCGCATCCTCGCAGAATAAGGATTTCGATTCTTTCTTTTTCTGTCAAAGACATTATACATACATACATATGCCCAATTACAACGAGAGACAGAATACAGAATTTTTTAAAATGGAAGAAATGTTAAGCAAATAATGAAAAAAAAACAGAAAAAATGTTAAATAATTAGTTAGAAGAAATTAAACTGATAGAAATGTTAAAAAGATAATTGTCATAAGATAAACGCAGTATGATCGCATTACTCGGTTCACACGCAATGCAAATTTTGCTCGGTCTTCCGCCTTATAATGTTCGTTAAATATGTACATCGAGAAAGCCGTAATCAGGGACAGCGAGAATGTTGCATTCTGGCGGCGAGATGTTGTATCAAATAGCCGTGAAACACTTGAAAGTTCGACCACACACAAAGAGAAACTTCTAATGTTTATTCTATGGGGTCACCTTCATCGAAATGACACAAGGTTCTTTCGTACGCGAATCGTACGTTTTCGTACTTTTTCAACAGGGCCGTATACTTCGTTTCCTCGAGACTTAGAAGATTTTCCGGTGGGCAAGTCATAGCAATGAGTTCAATGAATGTTCCATACTACATAATACATATGTATTCATTAGAAATGTTTTTCTGTGCAAAGAGCCCTCCGCAGATGTGAAAATATCTTAGATGATGAAAGTCCCAATAATTTTATTGCACAAAATTCCAACCTAATTAACTTTCTGTGTTTGAACTTTCATACATATGTATGTATGTTTCCAAGCAAAATTTGTATTGGAAATACATACTTATCTTTTTAATAT
>NW_017299674.1:156410-156767 GCF_001594075.2 Trachymyrmex cornetzi
CAAAATCGAAAAGTTACCCGCCCATCCACCTCCAGGGTGAGAATATGCTCCGTTGAGTATTTCTTGAGATATTTTAAACGTTTTAGACTCATTTTTTAAATTCGCTGATTATAGCGCCATCTGTCATCAAAAAAATGTTTGTACTAGTTAAAATTTATGTGACTTTTTCTGAAAAAGCGAAATCTGCAATAAAAAATGAGGGTTCTCATTTAAAATTTTAAACTTACCCTATCTTTCACCCACAGCGGGTGGGGGTGGGGGGTCATGTTAGATGTCAAAAGATAGCTTTTTTGAAAACATTTAATACGTATATTTTCAGATTTCTGATCCGATGTGTATTTCTCGAGATATTCGACC
>NW_017299674.1:156843-160553 GCF_001594075.2 Trachymyrmex cornetzi
TTCGAGCCGTGGTCAATCGGGATCACCCCTAGCAGAGTTACCGGAGGAGCCGGTAAGTACATATTCCTCATGAAAAAGTAAATCGAAAATTTTAATAGCAAAATCTTAAGGCATCAATAGTTTTCAAACGGTGAGCATTTGAAAATAACCAACCACAGGGCAAGAAATTTCCGCCGTCAGAGGAGGCGCAATTAAGCGGTCGGCCGCGCGAACCCTTTGACGGATGTATTGCTCAACGGCACAGTACCGAACGAGTATTGCAAAGTTTCGTGAAATTTCTATATTAACTACTTTCGTACTCTTAATTTTTGAAACATAAAAATTTTTAAATAAAATTAATAATTAATTTTTAAAAAATACAAAATAAATATAAATTGTAATTTAAACGCTTGTTATGTTTTAAACAATGACAAAATAAACAGAAAATGTTTGAAAATAAAAACAAAAATATTATATTATTATAAAAACGTTATTAAATACTGAAAGATTTAGCCCCAGGGCTCATTCATAAGATAATCACAATAAGTTTTGAAAATGACAAAATTACATAATATTCGAGCAGAACAAGTCAGAACTATCGTTAAAATTACCCAAAATTATCAGCACGTCACATTTCCTCAGAGTGACGTGCTGGTAGCAACAGTTAAATTGTTTAAAAAATGTTTGCAAGCGAGGATAACTTTTGATTATGATTGTACCACATAGATCTTGAGTAGAACAAGTCAAAACTATCGTAAAAACTGCTCAAAATTATCAGCACGTCACATTTCCGCTGAGTGACGTGCTGGTAGCAACAGTTAAATTGTTTAAAAAACGTTTGCAAGCGGGAACAATTTTTGGTTATGATTGTTCCACATAAATCTTGAGCAGAACTGTCGTCAAAGATGCTGAAAATTGTCATGACACTTTTTCGTGGAATAAGATTAAATCAAAACTGTTTAAAAGTTATTAATTGTTGGAATTTTGACCTGAAACTTCATACTCGTATAATAATGTATTTTGTTTAAAATTAACCGGAACACTTAACAGATGTCGCAATATTTTCAATGGCTTCTGGTACTTTAGACCAGTGTTGCTAGATGAGCCCCCTTTTAGCGCATGCGCATTGGAGTATAGCATCAATGCTGTACTAATGTCGAACTTATAAAGGTTCTTTAAGGCCCTATTTTGACGTTTCTGTAAAAATTATATCATTTTTTGTTTTTTTGTTATTATTTATTATTAAAAACCGAAATCAGTAAAAAAAAATCAATAATAGAAGTGACGAGATTATAATATAATATAAAGTTACATAAACTGGAAACGCCAATAATTGATAACAATAATAATATAACAATAATAACAATAATTAAGACTGTCCATCTAATTTAGTGTTATACTGTAAATATACGTTAAAGGTGTAAGATTCCTAAATAAATAAACAGAAATTTATAATAGATATAATATTTTATTTGGCAGAATTATAAGGAATACCAACATTTGTTGCAAGGATAAGGGAAACTGCCGAAAACTTTACTTTATATCTATAAATATTATTTTACTTACATCTAATTGTCATTATGGCCGGATCCCACCAGGACTCTTCTCTCTCATCCTCCGTAATGGCCGTTATATATTCCTGGATTTCTCCAACGCTGCAGTGCGCATGCGCTAAAAGGGGGCTCATCTAACAACACTGCTATAGAGGAAGATGTGCCGTGCTGGAACGTGAAGTTAGCACGACATTTCTTTACTTTCGATTTTTTGGTATTAAAGACACGCTGAACGTTTTTTAATATTTACAAGAACAGTAGAATAATGAAAAGTGCTACTGGAATAACCATTGTTTTTTGAAAATTAATAAAACGTCGTGCTAACTTCACAGACACTCGCAGTGGTAGACCGGGCGAGTGCGCGTATTCGGCTATCTTTAAGGATTAATATCTCGTTAACTATTGGGGAAACTTGCAAAATGGTACAGGACTTTTCGACTCAGTTTAGTCTGTTCTATCCAGGTACGAAATATTTTGCGGTTTTTGCCTGACACCCTGTATATATATATGGGGCATTCTTTGTCAAATAGGTCACTCCCCCCCTGTCCAAAATTTAGAGGGGCCTACAGTATTCGTTTTGGACTCGATTAAATTGTTTGCTTAAATTGTTGCTCGAGATGTCTACTCTTAAAAAAAAACGTAATCTTTTCGAAAAATCGAAATGGCGCATCCAAGATGACTGTCAGAATGAACAAAGTCGAACGGAGAAAAAGATGGTAAACCTTCAGAAGAACTACATGACTTGGAACATTAACGGCAGCAAAATTTTTTACGTATTTTTGGCTGCTGAAAACGAATTTGATAATGAAATTTAGCACTTGGCTTTTGGCTGCCATTTTGAAAAAATTGTAAAAAAATTCTCTTGCGTATATTTCGGAAAATATTGATTTTAGAAAAACAAGTGTCCAACAAAAAATAAAGCTTTTGAAATTCTCCATGAAGAAGGTCCTATGCATAATTGTCGTAATTTTAATCGTTTACGCGTAATATGACTTTAAATTACGAGACCCTTTCAATGAAGCTATATAGATTGTATAGAGTGTGCTGCGATCGGAAAACATTCTATTAAGCATATTACGTGTGATAAGTGCATTATGCGCTGAACAACCATCCTGCTGTAACCACATTCTAATATAATATGTAGCTCAATGGAACTTCGTCTAATAATATTTGTAACTCATTTCCTAAAAAATTTGCATGTTTTTGTCCATTTAAATTTCCTTTCAAAAAAATGGATCAATAACGCGATTTCCAATATCACACCAGACATTTACACTCCATGGATGTTGCTGTTGTACTTGTCGAAGCCAATGTGGATTGTCAACGGCCCAATAATGCATATTGTGTGTATTTAACTGTCCATGATTTGTAAAAAGATGACTCGTCTGTAAACAACACATAATCGAAGAATTGTTGATCAATCTTAACTGGCGTAGAACCCATTCGAAGAATCTTTGCCTATTTTGAAAATCGTTATCACCAAAAGATTGATGTAAGCATACGCGATAAGGATGAAAATTATGGAGTTTCAACATTTTCCAAACACTTTTAGTAGATAAATTACATTGAGTGATCTCGGAAATCATTGAAAATGCGAAACAATCATTTATTTATCGCATTCGAAAATGTATGGAAGTTAATGGCAATCATTTCAAACATCTTCTGAACTAAATAAAGTAAATAAATATTTTCATTGAAAATACTTAAGTATGTTAATCCTTCTTTTTTCCATATAAATGTGATTTTTTTATTTCCAAGGTCATCTGAAGAACAACATATCATATATGGTTGGATTTGTTTTTTTATGAACTACATTACTACATTAATAAAAATATGATGTTTCATTTAAAAAAGTCGCGATGATCTCGAAATCTCAAAAATTATGACGTTTAGAAAAATTTTTTGCTCATCATACATACGTGTCCCTTCCAATCAAACAACTTTTCCTTGTAGTATTTTCCCGTATCATCAAAAACAATAGAGATATTTTAAATGATAAAGTTAGAGGAAACACCTTGTATATGGACATGTTTCGTATATAACTATATGTATATGTTATTATAATATTTTTATATACGAATATTTATGCACATGTTCTTATAAAAATTGTTTACCGGGTAAATTTTTTGTAAAAGATTTAAGTTATTTTATAAGTTTATATACATATATATATATATA
>NW_017299674.1:160579-161694 GCF_001594075.2 Trachymyrmex cornetzi
ATATATAATATATGTATAGTGTATCTGATATATGTATAATATAAATAGATATATCTTACCAGTATATAATATTTATCTTGATACAATAAGGCCCTGCACACAATGGAGGAAATATTAGGAATAAATATAAAAAAATAGGAATAAATATTAATACTTTAACCTATCAGAAATCGTGTAACTCCGGTGTAACTGATATCTGATAAGTTGAAATCTTAATATTTATTCCTGTTTTTCTGATATTTGATATATTACGCGCAGGCCCTCTCTCTAATACAGTTAAATTATAAAATAGTTGTAGAGGAAAGTCGTCTATTATGAAATGGGCCTAATATGAGATACCGGCGTTTCCGCTATACTACCCAATGGGGAAAAAAACATTTTTTAAACGTTTTTTTAAACGTTTTTAAAAACTTTAAAAAAACGTTTGAAAATACGTTTAAATAACGGGATTTGTCCCTATTTTTTCATTTAAAAAACATTTATTTAAACGTTAAAAAAAACGTTTATTTATTGTTAAAAAAACATTTTTTTAATATTTAAAGAAAATAAAAAACGCTTTCTAATGTTAAAAAAACGCTTTTTTAAGATTTGACAGAAATGATTTTATAATGATAAAAGTAACGTTTAAAATAACAAGAAAAGTCCCCTTTTTTCATTAAAAAAATGTTTGTTTAAACGTTTAATGCCCTTTTCCACCAATGTAGATTAACTTTAATCTTGGTTCAACTTACTCTTTGTTTTTTTTTAATATTTAGAACTAGAAAAAGACGTAGAGTAAGTTGAATCGAGATTAAAGTTAATCTACATTGGTGGAAACGGGCATAAATAACGTTTTTTTAATGTTAAAATTATTTGAATAAAATTAGAAACAATATTGTATAACGCAGAATATCTTTTTCAATTTATTATTTTTTGTCGATAGTACATTTAACCTTAGACCAGTGGTCGCAAGGATTTGCACATTTCGGGCCGATTCCGACGCGCGACCCCCACCACCGCACGGCCGAGCCGCCGGGCGATCACGTGACGCTCTGACTCAGGGGCGCTCCTATACCAGAAATATACTAGGAGCGCGCCTTCCGCCAAATTATTATTGAAATGTTTTTTATTAAATA
>NW_017299674.1:162026-165204 GCF_001594075.2 Trachymyrmex cornetzi
CCGCCGGGAGGCTCGGCCGTGCGGTGGTGGGGGTCGGGCGCCGGAATCGGCCCAAAATGTGCAAATCCTTGCGACCACTGCCTTAGACAATCAATTTTATTAATTAATAGTGATGTTTAATTATATTTTTATCTTTTTTATTTACCGAGTTTTGAACTTGGGATCTCAGGGTTATGAGTCTCACACCTTATCCGTTACGCCACTTATAATTGTCGATGGATACAGTTCTTATTGTCCATAAATGATACACTTAACGCAATTATATTGGGTTAACTTCTCTTCCGTGTTTATTTTTTTATTCCGACCCGTTTTTTATTAATTTGAATTTTAGAAAATAATAAATTTTTTTTTATCTTTATATTAAACGTCAAATAAACGTTAAATAAATGTTTTTTTAACATATTGTAAATAAATAAATAACGTAAAACAAACATTTAATATACGTCAAACAAACGTTTAACAAAATATTTCTTCGAAGCATTATTTCAAACGAAAACTTAATGTAAAACGAACGTTTAATAAAGGTCAAATATACGTTTAAAAATATTCCATTGTATCATTATTTCGAACGAAAAATTAATGTAAAACGAACATTTAATAAACGTTAAATAAACATTTAAAGAATCTTATTTTGAAAACGAATTTTAAAACGTAAAATTCATTACGAATAAACGTTTAAAAAACATTTAATAAACATTAAATAAATGTTATCCTGAAAACGAATCGTGAAATGTAAAATTAATGAAAAATAAACGTTTAAAAAATGTTTAGAAACCATTTCCTCTCCATTGCGACATAATAGTCCAACATGAAATAAATGTTTAGAAAATGTTTCTTCAAGCCATTACCTTAATAAACAATAAAATTAATGTAAAAACACATTTAATAAACGTTAAATAAGCATTTAAAAATATTTCTTCATAATACTGTTTCAAATGAGTAATTAATGTAAAACAAACAGTTAACTAACGTTAAATAAATGTTTAATAAGTGTTTCTTCCAAACATCATTTTAAACGAAAAATTAATGTAAAATAAACGTTTAATAAACGTTAAATAAACGTTTAAAAAATGTTTCTTCCAAATATATTAAACGAAAAATTAATGTGAAATTGACGTTTAATAAACATTTAAAAAACGTTATTTTGGAAATAAATCATAAAACGTAAAATTAATTACAAATAAACGTTTAAAAAACGTTTAAAAAATATTTCTTTCCCATTGGGTAATAAACGCTATCTATTGGTGTCACTACGAATTTATTGCTCTTGGATTGAAAACTATTTAATGGAAAATTCATTGTTAGGTTATGCATGTAATCGTTGTAAAAAAAGATTTTAGAATTTGGATGTCTTTCAGTTTGATTGAGACGAAATATAAAACTGTAAGGTGTGGAAATCGTAATATGAGATATCCAGGGTATTTCTGATATGAAATAACCTATGCTCCAATGTCATAGTTGCTAAAGTATAAATCTTATTGTACAATAATAAAAAGGACAATTGGAATGAACATCAAGTGCTTATTTCTGCAATGCCTGGTTCCAACTATCTGAAGTCAAGTCTGAAGTACAATGCATCGCATGCTCATTTTGCGCACGCACTAACTGTGTTTGTTTATATTTTACAAACACTAAGTTTTTAATTGCAATACTGATGCGTTTTATTATCGATTTCTCGGGGCATCTTATATTAGGAGCACAATTTTTTGACTTTGCGATTTGCTCATTTTTACATTTCTTGAATTTAAAAAAGAATAGAATTTGAACAAAATTTTACATAATACTATCCTAAAGCTTCTTAAATTCTCTCTGCAAAATAACCTATTATTTTATTTAATTCTGTCCATACAGTTCTAGCATTTATGCACCAAAATGCATCCTATATATATGCCTGCGTATGTTCATGCGCGTGCGTATATAATGGTGATGATAATGGAAATTTTATAAAAATTTGCATAATAACAATAAAAATAATAATAAATTATAATTTTGTAAAATTTTACAGTAAAGATGTACGACTACCCGTTCAATTGCAACGAGCTATGGCGGCGGAAGCAGAAGCTGCACGTGAAGCACGCGCTAAAGTAAGGCACAATGTATAATATAAGAAAAAAAAGATAATTATGTATATTAAGAGCGATCTCACAGATTTCAATGATCTTGACGTTGTCAAGGCCATGACCTCAAGTCACCTCCAACAGATTTTAGTCGTCGCTCGTTATACGCTAGTTATGAACAAAATAAGTTTAAAAAGTAATATCTTTTTTATACTTATTCTACTATATAAAACAAAAATTCTATTTTAAAATAAATTTCTCTCCTGACTATGGACACACGACTTTCCATGAGAAATAAGTTCAATCCTATTTCCTCTCGCCAAGGGGCGCATGACTTTCCACGCAAGTGAGTTTCACCTTATCACCCCCTTGGTCAAAGGGCGATCGAGTTTCATCCCACCTCTCCGTTTGCCAAAGGGCGTCCGACTTTCTACACGAAGCGAGTTCTGGGCAGAGGGGTAGATGAAGTGGACCTCACTTTGCGTAGAAAGTCGGACGCCGCTTGACAGGGGGGAAGTGGAGTGAAACTCGTTTCGCGTGAAAAGTCAGACGTCTCTTCGCAGGGAAGAGGGAGGGATGGAGTGGACTACGTTTCGCGCGGAAAGCTTATGTCTACTGCAAACTGGATGCAATGAACGATAGACGACGAACAATATCCAATGAAGGTTCTACTTTTTCTCGGGTGGCACCCAGTTGGACACGGCTCAATTGGACACGAGCCACTCACAGCGCTTGAGACTACAAAGCTCCTAAGCACCGGTCGCTGTGATTGGTGGTGTCTAATCGAGCCGTGGTCAATCGGGATCACCCCCTATTTCTCATATGACGACGTAAAGCAAAGCTCTCATTGGATATCGCTCGTCTCTCAGCGCTCATCGCATCCAATGTGCAGTAGGCATTACGTTTTTAAACAGAGTGGGAGGGAAGTGTACTTCGTTTCGCTTGGAAAATCCTGTGCCCCTAAGCGGATAGAAGGAGTAGTGAATCTCGCTTAGCGTGAAAAGTTAAGCATTTAAACATCTAAACAGAGAGAGATATAGGCAGGGAATGGAAGTAACTCGTTACTTGTAACGAAGTTACAGTTACAAGTTACTTTTTTGGTAACTTTACTAGTAACTGCG
>NW_017299674.1:165713-167700 GCF_001594075.2 Trachymyrmex cornetzi
CTCGTCCGCTATGATTGTTGGTCGTCGATTTAAAAAAAAGTAACGGAAAAGTAACGAAACGTTACTTTCTCAAGTAACGGTAACTGTAACGAGTTACTTTTAAAAATCGGTAACTAGTAACGGTAACTTGTTACTTTTCCTACTCGGTAACGAGTAACTGTAACTTGTTACTTTTAAAAAGTAACTTTCCATTCCCTGGATATAGGATATTATTTAATATAAAGAAAGTATTTTAGAAGGACTACGAACCAATGAACAATTTTCAATATATGATTATTGTAACAAACGTTTCGACCTCTTTATCGGGTCATCCTTAGTGTTAGTATTTAAATTCTATAAACCATAATTACGCAAACCAGGCTGTTAGACGCAAAATTCCGCAGTTTTGTGTAACATTATTTCTTCAGATTGTTTAGTTAGTTCTTGTGTACATATTATTGTTGTATTATTTGAGAAGTAATAAATAATGTAGATTATACAC
This sequence comes from Trachymyrmex cornetzi, assembly GCF_001594075.2. Taxonomy (NCBI): domain Eukaryota; kingdom Metazoa; phylum Arthropoda; class Insecta; order Hymenoptera; family Formicidae; genus Trachymyrmex; species Trachymyrmex cornetzi. Next base: position 166,195 of record NW_017299674.1, read on the forward strand.
TCCGTTCATCTAACAATTAATACAACAATTAGTGATTAATTGGTGAATAATTGATAAATATATTCACTTAATACATGTTACATTAAATAAAAATAAAAATTAAGTAAAGGGCATATAAGAGTCAATAATCAGTAAAACTTAAAAGTAAAATAAAGACATATATTATAATTACTCGATATAAATTCTTACAATATCTCGGTGGTATAATGTCTCGATTGTCTAATAATTACATGTTTCGGCTACTTGATCGAGCCATCCTCAGATTCACAAAATATGTAGTCGTAAAACAAACGAGTGAATACAAAAACCATGATATGAATATTTAAGTTAGCAATCTACGATGGATTGTACGTCGATAGACAGAAATTGTTCCCAAACAGTTGGTAGACTGAATGTTGAAATTTTGATCAAACTGTGAAATAATATGAAAAATTGAGAACAATTTAAAAGGCCAAATTTATTATCCTTAAATCGTCAATCAAAGTAAAACTCATCGGAGAAGTCACAATATATGATAAAAATTAAAACATTAAATTACAAAGAAACATTATAAAAATTACAAAGAAATGTATTTTGTTTAAGAAAGAATTCATATTGGCGGTAAGATTTATTCTAGTGCGGTAATTGTATTTGTGCCCGACTTCTCATTCAAAGCATGAAACTGTGCAAAGTTTACAAAAAATTTTTAGATTTTACGGATCTTCCTTTATAATTATATATGTAGTTCCATAAAAATCAGCCGAATCGTTATTTCATTATACAGATTTGAAAAGTGGAGATTTCAAGGTACAAAATGCTTTTTTTAAAATCTTATTTTGACCATTTATGTAGAAGTTACACTCCTTTGAAGTTTACCCACTTTTCGAAGATGTGAGAGGTGATGCTTTAATTTCTGCGCGTAGTGTATTTATATAAATATAATTGTAATAAGGCTCAATAAATTTAAAAGAGCAGAAAGAGAAAGAGTTACTAGAAAGAGCCTAATAATTAATCGTTAAAAATTAAAAATTGTAAACGTTAACAAATAAACATGTCATTTAGATAAAATATATAAATCATTAATTTGCCGGCAATAAACAACAAAACAAAATCAAACGTTTCGATCATCATTGGACCATTATCAATGTTAAAATAACAGTGAAATTATTACAAATGGAACATATATAAAAATTAAAATTCGCTCTCAATTGGAGTATTAAAATTATCAATAATCTCGCTCAGTGTGCAATAATCGCAGCATTAAGTTATCAAATCTCGCTCAACATGTAGTAGTTGTAATAAGAATGATGTTATCGGAAACAATATATTCCTCTGGTTATGTATATATAGAGTATAGACAATGTAATTGTTTTTGTTAAAAAGTACAAATATAATGCAAAATTGTAATATAAATAAGCAATCAGTAATAGTAATGAAAATACAAACTAAGAAACAAAGAATAGAAATCAAAAAGTAATATATAATAAAAAATATACAATAAAAACTATTAATAAGAATTGAAGTTGT
>NW_017299674.1:168971-175570 GCF_001594075.2 Trachymyrmex cornetzi
ACGAAACATTTTTCTCTATCCCTACTAGTTTTCGAGATATTTGACTGGATCACTTCAGATGGTCCACCCTGTATATATATATATACTTATATTGTTCATGTACTTATCATATTTGTGTTTATTACTAATTTAAATTAATAAATACGTCATATATGACATATGATAATATTAGTTTAATTTAACCTTTAAAAATAGTTTTAAAATATTTTTTATTCTCCCTTCTCAAATGTATATTAATATATAAGATTAATATTAATTTGAATGGAAACTTTTATGGGTCAGGAGTTCTAAGCGATCTTAAGTCATAATCGGTGAAGTTGGCCAACAGCCAACTTGAACGACTTGGTTAAGGCTGGTTAAGACTTCTGACGTTCTGACTTGCGGCTTATTGTAGAAGGCTCATTGTTATTTTATTTTGAACATATTTAACAATTTTAGGGAGAAATCTAGGGTTTTTTTTGGAACTCACTTAGGGAGATTTAAGGAGATTCCGAGGGTAATCTGTTTTAGGGGAAAATCGACGAAAGCACCTGGCAACACTGATCTATTTATTTCGACCACCACTTACCGCTAAAGCCATCATAGGAAAACGGCGGAAGCAAAGTACACCTAATAATTTAACTATTTTATTAATTGATATACTGAAGGAAGCTAGATCGTAATCGAAACGTTTATAATCTTTATATAATCAACGTAAATATTTAATACATATGATATTCATTAAAAACATCTTGCGTTGTGGCTGTATCCTCCTTTTATTAATATGTTAAAATTTATTTGATGCGTAAAAAGAGAGCAACCACCGATGACCTCGACCTTGACATATGTTGTCAAGATCATGATTCGGAGTAACACCCAATAAGTTTCAGTCGGCGCTCGTCCTTCGTTAAAAAGTTATTAACAGTCAATGTCGGTAATTATTTCCCTGCTTTACATAAAAAATCAAATAACTCAAGGCAGGGAGAGAAATATGAGGTGGATCGATTAAGGGAATGCAACCGCGAAGCGAGTTTCACCCCGCTGCCTCTGCTTAGAGATGCACGACTTCCCACGCGAAACGAGGTTGATCTCACAATCAGATAAGGGTTGGGTCAGATTAGTATTAATCGGGATAGGCATACGAGGAGAGGGACAGAGCCTTCTCTCGTTCTTACGTGTTCCTTCTACACGAAATTATTTATAATAGAATAATTGTTGATCTTGTTTCGCTCTGGAAGTAAATAGAGGAAGAACAAGACAAAAGGAAAAAAAAGAGGTCCATCCCACCCTCCCCCCCCCTCCCTGCCAAGGACGCAGGACTTTCCACGCGAAGCGAGTTCTACCCTTACCTCTCTCTCTGTTAAGATGAGGGCCTTCTGCCTAAGAGTGTACGATTTTTTATGCAAAGCGAGGTCCACTTTATGTCCCCCTCTGCTTATGAGGTTGGACTGTCCAGGCTCACTCCGCACTTTCTCTAATTTGACTCCCCTAGATAGAGGAAAGATGAGGTGAATCTTGCTTTATATGGAAAGTCGGACGTCATTTTTGGCAGGGGGAGAGATGAGGTGGATCTCGTTTTGCATGGAAAATCATAAAATATACAATTTTTAAGCAGAAAGTTCCTGTTTTATATACACTCGTCAACAAAATTATAACATAAATAAATTTATATCAAAATTTCGCATAAATTAAAATAAGCGTAACTCTGCAGACAATGGTTAGCATTTAGAAGTTTTTTTTTTCATTTTCAAAGGTAAAGTCTGTACTTTACAAAGTTTTTAATGGGTTTTGAATCATTTTGTCAAAAATAAGGACGTAATTTTTTAAAAAGAAATTTGCATAGTTTGATGCACTCTACAGGGTGAAGTAATTTTTTTTCGTAAATATCATGATAACCATCGTAGAGTATGGACGTTTCTCCTACAAATTAAAAAAATTAAGCTTTGTACGATTTTTTTCGAAGAGATACAGTGTATCAAACTTACCTATGCATTTTATTCAATTATATAGTCGGCATTAGCATTACCCGATGCGTACCACAGGGAGGTTGACACGTCTTCGGACATCATTTAAACGCAGCGTTGCGTTTAGATAATTAAAAATTATCTAGATGTAGATAAGATAAATCACACAAAAATGTATCCTAGATAAGATATAGATGATTAATTTTACATCAATCTAGATAAAAGATCAAATTTAAAAAAATGTCATCTAGATAATTTTTAAGATAATTTTGTTTTTAAGTAAATATTAGGTAGTAAAACGATTTAGGATATAAAAAACGCGATTTCATATTTTTATAAATCTTTATTTTTTAAGAACAAAAGTTTTTCGAACATTTCGTCTGATAATCGATTTCTACGTGGAATTAATATTTGTTGTCCACAACTAAAAAGGCGCTGTACTGGCATTAATAATGGCAATGATGTGTTATACATAAAAAAATTTGTTTGACGTGTGGATACAAATTAAGAATATTTATTTTCTTTAGATTTATTTTTTAAATATGAAAGTACTTCAATATTACTTTGAACGACTGGTGTCACAATGATCTCAATTTTTTTTGTCTACATCACGAAAAAAATCATCCTCACTACTACTAATACTACTACTACTGGAAGTTTAGCCTGAGAGTAAATTGTATTTTTGCAAACAAGTTATCTACTTCTTTTAAAAAAAGTTCTTTACATAAATCTATGTTATCTTCTGGCGCCTAATTTAATTTAAATCTAGGTAAACTGATAGCAGATATAATAAACGGTTTACTATCAGGTGATCCAAGATCAAAAATATGTTTAAATCGCTTTTCTAAAGCTTGAATCATTCCAACTACAAATGGATTACAATATATTAAATGTGTTAATTTTGTAAGTTTTTATCTTAGTATAGTAATTGTAGGTGCCACCAAACCAAAAAAATTAATTTTTTTCCTTGTAACATATCAAGACTTGTTGCTAAAGGAGATATAATCATAATAAATTCTTCTAAGAATTCAATTTCAGTTGGTTTCAATTTTTGGAGCTTTCTTATAATACTCTTGTACGATCTTAAATAGTTTGAAAAAGATAACAATTCTTTTATCTAAGATAAGATAAAGATAATCTATATTCTTAATAATCTAGATAAAGATAAGATAAAGCCATTTCTTCGTCTAGATGATTATCTAGATAATTTTATCGAGATAACGGAAAACATTGTTTAAACGTGCACGCATATTGATGCAAGCTCTAATTGAAACCTGAGGAATTTCCCACCATATTCGATGTAATGCTGCTTCCAGTTGCTGCAGAATTGTTGGCGATTTCTTTAATCTTCGTAGTCTTCTTTCCATCATATTCCGTACATGTTCAATGGGATTCAAATCCGCGCTCATTGGTGAATGTGATAGCATCTCAATGTTGTTTTCTTCGAGAAAGTTAATTGCAATTCTAGCTGTATGTGGGCGAACATTGTCCTACATCAGGATAAAGCATCGAGATACTATCACATCCTCCAATGAGCGCGGATTTGAATCCCATTGAATATATATGAGATATGATGGGATGAAGACTATGAAAATAAGAGGAACCGCCAACAAATCTGCAGCAATTGGAAGCAGTATTGCATCGAACATGATGAGAAATTCCTCAGGTTTCAATTAGAGCTTACAACAAAATGCGTACACATTTACAAAATTTTCATCCGAAAACGAGGCGGAAGATTCGCAAAATCCGACTAACAACTTCTCCGTGATGCGCATTGGGTAATGCTAATGCTGGCTAATTAAATAAAATGCACAAGTAAATTTGATACACTGTATCTCTTCGAAAGAAATTGTACACAGCTTAATTTTTTTAATTTATAAGAGAAACGTCCATACTCTACGATGATTATCATGGCATTTACAAAAAAAAATTACTTCACCCCGTAGATTGCGTAAAGCAATCAAAATTTCTATAAAAAAGACACGTTCTTATTTTCTAAAAGATGCTAGGTAGGGGTAAGGATAGATTCAAAATCCATTGAAAGATTTGTAAAGTACAGACTTCATCTTTAAAAATTAAAAAAAAGCTTTTAAATGCGACCATTTTTCGCGGGGTTACGCTTATTTGAATTTATATATGCGAAATTTTGATATAAATTTACCTATAACCTTGTTGACGAGTGTAGTATAAAAAAAGCATCATTTTTCAAACGTTCTGACTTTTAACTTTAACTAACTTGTAACTTTTTAACGAAGGTCGAGCGCCAACTTGTTAAAACTTGTTGGGGGTTACTCACAGTGTACAACATATATTAAGGTCAAGGTCATCGGCGGTTACTCTCCCTTTATGCAAACTTATCATTTATTTTATCTATATCCACAATTTCATAATTATTTTACTAGGTGATTGCCGCAGAGGGTGAACAGAAGGCCAGCAGGGCTCTGCGGGAGGCATCGGAAGTTATCGGCGATTCACCGGCTGCTTTGCAACTCCGTTATTTGCAGGTAACATAAATATTGGATGTCGTCCACTTGACGCTATAAATGCTTTGAAGCACTTTACTGCAGCGTAATCGGAAGAAATAATTTTACTAATTGATCAATGAAAGAATGTTTTGAAGCATTTATATCGTCAGGTGGATCTTAGGGACGTTTCACAACCGAAAGGACTGTCCAGAACCGATTTGTTCTCCATGATATATGTTGTTAAACACAAAAATTTAAGAAACAAGTTTTTTTTATACATGCGCTAACTCATGTTTAAGAGATGAAATATTCCTTTGAAAAAAAAAACGGTATTTTTCTTTCAAGCTGAATATCGTCGGAAGTACTGTATAAAAAATTTATTTTTTTTTAGAAAGAAATTTTTTATACAAAAGTTGTACGGTTTTAAGAAAACTTTAAAGTTGCGAAGAAAAAAAAATTTTAATTCTTTTTTAAAAGATGCTCTCATCGCCCTCAGTTTTTCAAATTTTCCAACTTCTTTTACCAAATTAAAGATTATTTTTTTCCAAATTCAATAATGTATAATAAAGTTATATTACAATATATCGTTTTCGAGAATTAATCATGAACGCTTCCATATACATGCTATTTGTGCTCATGTAATTATCATCGAAACAATAGGATAATAATTTCTATGTATTATATTTAATAATAAAATAATTTTTTCAAATGTTTGTACGATAATAATAATAATTGATTATAACAACGAAGTTATTTTATTTTGAAGTTAAAGGATTATTTAGAATTAAAATGTAGTTAAAAAGGACAGAATCAAGGATTACGTATCTCTGCAAAAAATGATTACGAAACAATGTTTAAATAAACGTTTTTAAGCTTAAAGCCATAACTCCCGAATGTTTTATATCATGTTTCCATGCAAAAATTTTATTATGACCGATGCTAATATGAAGTCGATCTTTTAAAATTAAAAAATTAACTTCAACTTTGATGACATGTACGGAATACAAAATCTCCTCAATTTTGTGTTTAGAATAAAAGAACGATATTCTGTTTTCTAAAATGCCGTACTTTCGATACTCTGTAAAATAAAAAAGATTTCTCTTGAAAAATTTAATACAAATGTCGAAAACTAAAACTCTCTTTCGTGTAAAACATATCTTTTACATTATTATATGATATTTTTTTGATAGGGATGTTCGAAATATTCTCATCATTTCTTAAAAAATAACGTTTACCACCGATATTATCGTTACACAATGTGCACCATGTGGAGATTGCCGGACGGAATTTGCACACGTGGGCGCGTGCGTGCGTGAGCGCAAGCGTGTGGGGTGGAGATGGACATGTACGTGTACGTGGGTGTATTTAATATCGTGTGTTTCGTCCTCCCCGATTAATCACCGCTTCTAGTCGTTGTCCCATCTCTGGATTTAAATTACTGGAATTTCATTTCAAGTCTGCCTAAGCGCTTCTCCCAGGTCGTCCAAGTTGCGTGGCTGTTCTTCGCGGCATTTTAATCGTCATTGTGAAAACATGGTCGGTTGATAAACATAGATCTGGAAGTTCGATTGTGTTATCTTCGATAGCAAACAGAAAACTAATAAAATGTCGGAAGAGAGAGATGATGGCTCGACACATGTCAAAATTCGACGGAAATGATTTCACAACCTGAAAATTTCAAATTACGAGATTGTTCATTGCGAACAGCTTGTTAGATATAGTCAACGGCGAGAAGAAGAAGTCATCAAATCAGGATCAGGTGGCAGCGACCGCATGGAAACGCGAGAACGCGAAAACCGTATTCATAATTTCCTCGTCAATGGAAGCAAAGCAGCTCAGATCGCTTATCACGTGCGAAACAGCGAATGAGATGTGGCTGAAACTTTCAAAAATTCATGAACAAAAATCGGCGTCTAATAAACTCGTGTTAAATGAAAAGTTTCATGGACCTCTGTCAAGCTAGCAGGACCTATGTGAACCTGGCACCCGACTTTAAGAAACACAATTTTTTTTATATGCATTGGATAGAGCTAGGTTTGTACCCAATTGTACCACCGTTCTTTTCGTTTGTACCTCAAGGGGTTGAGAGAAAAAAAAATTAAAAAAAAAGTTAGCACCCCACTTTGAGATAATGAAATTTTTCAAACGCCATCAAATTCAGAATCGTTTGTACCCGTTTGTACCGCAGTTC
>NW_017299674.1:176185-176527 GCF_001594075.2 Trachymyrmex cornetzi
AACGGTGGTACAATTGGGTACAAACCTAGCTCTATCCTATGCATATAAAAAAAATTGTTTTTCTTAAAGTCGGGTGCCAGGTTCACATAGGTGCTAGCAGGACCAAATGAGCAGAATCGAAAAAGACCTTTCGAACTATTTAGTGCTCATTTTGTGCTAATTTGTGCTACAAAAGACAATTTTGTACCACGTTTAGAAGAAACGTGTGGCGCTGCCAGCTTAATATCAAGCTAGCAGGACCACAAAAAAAAAGAAAAAAAGGAAAATGAAAATAGATTTGAATAGTACTGATTTTGTGCTAATTTGTGCTATCAAAAAAAAGTTAATATATTGATCCATTTC
>NW_017299674.1:177143-199717 GCF_001594075.2 Trachymyrmex cornetzi
TGGCAGCACGAATTATAACGTTTCTATTGTGTAAGTAGCGATTGATTCTGCTCGTGGCGAAGGGTACTTTACTCTTGAACCTAATAGGATATAATTCAGTTAGGGGTTGGTTCTTGAGAAATGGATCAATATATTAACTTTTTTTTGATAGCACAAATTATCACAAAATCAATACTATTCAAATCTATTTTTATTTCCCTTTTTTTCTTTTTTTTTTGTGATCCTGCTAACTTGATATTAAGCTGGCAGCGCCACACGTTTCTTCTAAACGGCACGTGGTACAAAATTGTCTTTTGTAGCACAAATTAGCACAAAATGAGCACTAAATAGTTCGAAAGGTCTTTTTCGATTCTGCTCATTTGGTCCTGCTAGCTTGACAGAGGTGTTTCATGGATATCGCATGGCTTCTGAAGATTCCGTCGTGGAACATTTCACAAAAGTACTGAACCTCGCGCAATAGCTGAAAGATATTGGCCAAAATATAGATAATGTATCAATTATGGCGAAGATTCTAGGAAGCCTCCCGCATAAGTACAGTGCATTCAGAACTGCGTGGGACAGTGTGGAGGAAGGAAAACAGACACTCGACAATCTGTTGGAAAGGCTCATCATGAAAGAGAGTCAACATTGCGCGGACGACGTCACTGCAAGTGCCCTTGCCGCGGTTAATATCAGCAAGAAGAGAAATTCTGAAAAGCAAAAGGACGGTCCTTCGTCAAATCAGAACAAAAGGAAGAAAAGTAAGAATGTCTGTTTTTACTGCAAGAAAAAGGGGCATTACGCTCGAAAATGCAGGAAGAAGAAACGCGACAACGAAGAAAAAGAATCAAAAATATCTTCGGGCGGATCATCTGGAAATTGTACTTTCGTACTAACAAGTAGCGACGCGAGTTGAGCGCCAGCCAAGAAGAAAGTACAGCAATTATTGAAGGTCGATGGAAGTGATATATGGATGACCGATAGCAGATCATCCCGCCATATTACTTTTCGTAAAGAGTGACTTTCTGATTACCGGTCAATAAGTGGAGAGAAAGTAAAACTTGGAGACGACGCCGAGTGTGATGTGCGCGGAGTCGGAAACGTACACATAAAAAGACTTGTTAATGAACAGTAGGAAAGTACGGTGATTTGCAACGTGTTTTACGTGCCCGGCTTGAAAAATAATTTACTTTCGGTTAGCGTTGTTACCAACGGCGACTATAAAATGTGGTTCAAAGACGACTGCGTGCATTCATGAGAGACGGTCTAATTTACGCAAATGGTGTAAAAGAAGACAATGATGTTTATCGCATGTTCTTTCATGTGAGCGAGTCACGCGCGGCTCCGGAAGCGAACATTTCGACGAGTCTTAGGCTGTGGCACGAGCGGCTCGGTGAATCAAAGAATGCTGCGTGAAATGGTGGAACATAATGTAGTGAACAGAGTAAAGCTCACGAACACAAAAGATATTTTCTGCGATGCTTGTCAACTCGGAAAATTGCACAAATTGCCGTTCAAAAATGCAAATGACAGAACAAGATAGCGTCCAGGTGAATTTGCACGCCCCGACGTGTGCGGACCGATGCCAGTACCATCGATTCGCGGCGTGAGATTTTTCGCAACATTCGTGAACGAAGCATCAGGTTATAGACACGTGTTCTTTATGCGGCATATAAGTGAAGTCTACGAAAAATTCAAAGAGTTTAATCAGTCGGTGGAGAATAAATTCGGACGTAAGTTGCAAGTCCTCCACACCGAGAACGGCCGCGAATACTGCAATAAAGATATGCGGCGATACCTCAAGTTACGCGGAATAAAAATGGAGAACTCTGCTCCGTACACTCCAGAGTAAAACGGAAAGTCGGAGCGCGAGAATCGTACAATTATGGAAAGTGCAAGACCAATGATCATGTAGAAAAATTTGCCGAAGACGCTGAGGGCCGAGGCCATCAACACAGCAGTCTAAGTTCTGAACCGCGCCCCCTCTTGCAAAAATCTAAAGCAGATATACTCCATTCGAAGTATAGTACGGCAGGAAACCTGGCCTAACGCATGTCAAAGTATTCGGATCTACCACGTATGCATATCCCTCAGGAAAAACGCAAGAAACTTGATCCAAGAGCGAAGCGGCTAGTGGCGATCGGTTATGAAAGTGATTAAACCAACTACAGGTTGTTTGATCCGGACAAGCAGTCCATAACTGTATCTAGGCGCGTTACCTTCCTTGAGCAGACTAATTAAGGAAACCTGTCATCGAACGATAATGATGATACGATAGTGAGGTTACAAAAAAAACGAAGGAGCCGGAAATAGTTATTGCGATGACGAAGACAGTTCTCAACAGAAGTACAATGAGCGCATTGAGAGAAGCAATAGTGAAGAAGAAGAACAACTAGTAGTTCCCACTTCAATGGTAGATAGACGAAGCACATTGAGGAATTGTGAAAACATCAAACCGTCGGCGAGATATGAAATAAATGACTGAATATACTACATTGACGTTCGCGGAAGCAATAACTGGGTCAAGTTCCGAACAATGGAAGCTGGCAATACGTGAAGAGCTGGAAGCACATAACCGAAACACATGGTCGATTGTTCCGATGGATCGAGTTAAGAAACTTCTGGACATCAAGTGGCTATTCAAAATTCTGAAAGACGAATCCGGACAAATCAACATTCAAGGTGCGGCTGGTGACGTGTGGATTCCATCAAAATAAAGTACCGATTATATCGAGACCTTTACTTCAATGGTGCGTTTTGACTTCTTGTGGGTGTTTCTGGCTGTGTCAGCGCAGCTGGATCTCGTTAGTTGATTCAGTTCGATATCAAGACAGCATTTTTGTACGGGGAAGTGGAAGAAAAGCTCTACTTGAAAGTGCTCGAAGGATTGGAAGTCAGGGGAGATCCAAGTGTGTTGATGTATCGTGTAAACAAGTTGATTTACGGTATCAAACAAGCCGCGAAGTGTTGGAATTTGACATTCACGAGTTTTCTAAGAAAATTCAATTTGATGCCGTGCGAATCTAAAAAGTGCATATTTATTGGTAGAATAAGAAATGAACATGTGTACTTGGCATTGTTTGTGAACGATGGACTAATTGCATGTAAATCTCGAGAAATTCTTGACACTGTTGTAGACGAATTAAGAAAAACTTTCGAGAGATTACTGTAGATGATGCATCTACATTCGTTGGTTTACAGATAAAGCGCGATTGGGACAGAAAAACGATGCGGATTCACCAAAGAGCATATATAACACAAATCATTGAACGATTCGATACGTGTCAGGCGAATCCAGTATGCATACCCGTAGATCCACATGCAGTACTCGTTCCCGCGGAAAATAATGAATCGGAAACAATATGCATCCCATACAGAGAAGTGGTGGGTTGCTTGAAGTTTTTAACAGTAGTTTCAAGACCCGATATAACCTTCTCCGGTAACGTCTTTAGCCGATTTCTAACCAAACATAACAAAAGTCATTGGAATGCGGTGAAGCGTATTTTCAAATATTGATTGGAACCGTAGATGTCGGAATCACCTACAAAGGCCGCGGGAATAATTTTGTATTAAAAGGATATTCGGACGCGGACTTTGTAGGTGATAGAAACACAGTTCAACAACCGGATATGTTTTTATGCTCGCAAGCGGTCCGGTGATATGGCCATCACAAAGACAAAAATTAGTTGAGCACAACAGAAGCGAAATACGTGGCTGTTGCAGCGGCGGCAAAGAAAGCCATGTGGTTTCGCAAATTAATGAGTAACATCGGATATGAATGTAAAGAAGTTACCGCTCTCTTTATAGATAATCAGTCTGCGATTCAGCTAGTGAAGAATCCAGTCTATCATAAAAGAACAAAGCATATAGATATCCGAAATCATTTTCTGCGTGAAAAGGTAGAGGTAAATGAATTGATAGTGCGTTACATTCCGATAAATCTGCAGCGAACGGATGTATATACAAAAGCTCTTCCTAGAGATCGTTTTAAAACTTTGTGCGTGATGTCAAATTTAACAGATGGATGCGTGAAACGCTTAAGCAGCGGAAATGTTGAGTCTGAATCACAAGATGATTTAAATATAGCGGGTTCCATTTAAAATGTTACTATAAGAGAGCTTCGCGCGTTTCACGCATGTGTAAAGAGGGCATTTTTTGTCAGTTGGCAGTCCTCTTTTCAGCGCCATAACCATTCGTTTCTTTTGTTCCTTTTTAATGGTCGTTGTAACGAGACCCAGCAATAAAGTTGTTTTCTATACACGCACTGAACTCACTAATAATAGATTTTCCTAAACAACCACAATCCTTGTGTCTCCTGATGCGCAGATCAGCAATAACTACTTAACACCTCTTTTCTTCTTTCACACGCGATTTTATTAAATAGATATGGTATTTGTTTTATAATTTTTTAAAATAACGACTTTAATTTAGCAACTAATTATAATATTATGTTTAGTAATGTAATATAAATAGCTGAGTGTTCCTAATCATAAAACCATTATAAACTATTATTGAGTAGCTGTCGAACACTTATTGAACTACATTGTACTACTACTCAACAGGTATCGTATTATCAGTTAATTCTTAACTATAGGGAAAGAGGGAAGATTCGTTTTCACTCGCGATGAGAAAAAACAGGAACGTGTAGGTCTCGAAATTATGTGACAAGTAAAGGATGTCATAGAAGGTAGCGGAAAACATATTTTACGATTGTGTAGGAAACCCAAAAGAAAATAGAGATTAGAATTATAATCTTTTTATTATTCAATTCTTATTTTAATAATTTTATTAACTTATTTGAGGAAAAACCGCGCGCTTTCTTATCATATATAATTCTAAACCGCTGAATAGAGGAAAGGAGAAAAAAGGAGATCGATAATTTAAAAAAATAAAATAATAAAAAAATTGAGTAATATATTATGTACCGTATTATACATTTTTTTGGAAACATTAATTCATTTCTTACGTTAACCCCTTAGCTGTCAGGCGAAAATCAGCTTTTCGTGCCATTTTTGTCTTGGAAAAAAATTTTCATTGATTTATCCTATAATTTTAGTGTTATGGTTTTGGAGGTCGCTGAATCCGAATCTGAAATCGGATTTTCAAAATTCAAAATGACGGATCCAATATGGCGGACGCAAATTCGAAAAATGGTTTGATTTCTACAAAAATTTGTATCTCTAGATGTTCGTGATCGCGAATTTAGAATTTGAGTCCTGACTCTAGGTATCTAAAATTCGGATACATTATGACGAATAAAAATTCAGCAAACCATTCATGGTTTACAAATTGGAGATACAAATTTTTGTAGAAATCAAACCATTTTTCGAATTTGCGTCCGCCATATTGGATCCGTCATTTTGAATTTTGAAAATCCGATTTCAGATTCGGATTCAGCGACCTCAAAAACCATGATTTAACAAATTACAGTCGAATCGATGAAGTATAAACATGTTTTTTTTCAAATGTGCACATATGCGTCATGAGACGAAAATGGCACGACTTTTTTCTGCGCATATGTGCGTCACTGATACTCAAGGGGTTAAAAATGAAAGTGTTTACATTGCAGTGTATACAATTTCATCAGAAGCATATATTACTAATTCACACTCTACGGGCGCAATTTTAATAATATTTTAGTGGTATAAGTCGATCAACCGAAAGCGCTTTCTTATTAAGTAATTTAATGTCACAAAGATATGAAGAAGGAATGCTGAAGAGATTGTTGTTGATTTCATGTAAGCGTGTACCATACAATAACAATTTTACGTTATTTGTATCACATATTTTAACAAGTTTTACATTCAGATCTTGAATCGGTGATAACAATAATAGGATAGTTGACTATATTAATCGCTCGATATCCACGTGTCTTTCGATGAACGTCTTCCACATAGCATGAGGCAAGATTATGCGGTTTCCTCGATTGTTGCCGATCGCAATTTCTACACGAGACGTAGGTTCCACAACGATTCCGATGTTCAGGAACTTATACGCTGTCAATGTCAACACATATCTTCTCATCAAGATATGAGATATGTAGCGAGATTTCGAAGATGTATGAGAAAATGCGCTGTAGGAAAAAAAGAAAAACACGTAAACAGATCTTAGAAAAAAACATAACGTATAAAATGTATAAGCAAAATTTTATAAAAATTAAATTAGCTTACTATGTCTTGCACGTCTCATCCTGTTGAATTGGAACGTAATATTTCATAGCGTGAGACGTTTCAAATATGGTACTCTGGAAAACTAGTAGTAATCTGCTCTACATAGTAGAAGCGGTCTACCGTTGTTCACAGAGCAAATGATGTAATAAGAGTACCATAAGTCTCTTTTTAAATAGTGATTTTCATCACAAATTTTTAGAAGCTTTACATTCTATTGAATCTTTACCGTATATAGTGAGCTTAACCGACTGAATCAGTAATGTTACCATAAATCTCTTTAATCGGTACTCCTTATTTTACATTTTTCAGTGATATATCCAAGTTATAATTGGCAATTATTATTAGGTGTTAACTTAATTCCTGGCGCTTTTTCGTCTCCAAAATTAATTTGTTTCGAAGGGAAGATGAATGAATACCTTAATCAAAGTAATTTCTTCCATTTTCTACTACTTTTTCCCATCTCTCTGGCAACAGGGCAATTCCACGACGGTAGAACGCGGTGTCTTTCGAGGCGATCCATTCACCCATCCATTTTCGTAAAATTTTTATAAAATTATACATATTTCACCATATAAAAAAATTTTCAATTAAATACATTATCAAATAATCTTCTTTAATATTAACTAACTAAATTTACTCATAAAATAAGTCTAACTGCTATTGCTGGCACTATATATTTATCTTTATTATTATATAAATTACTAAATTCAACATATTAAATTTTAATTATTATAAATATTATTTATTAATTCATAAAATAAAAATTCGTTGTGATTGGAGAAGTGTGTGTCCGTAAGTGCGTGTTGCATCGATCGGAAGAGAATGGTAATCCGACGGTGCCAAGCCTGGAGAGTACGCTGGATGCGGGAGAACTTCCCAGTCAAGCTCTAGAAGTGCCTGCTTCACGCTTTTCGCGACTCTGTCTCTGTGACATTAAATTACTTAATAAGAAAGCACGTTCAGCTGATCAATTTATACCACTAAAATATTATTAAAATTGCACTCGTAGAGTGCGAATCAATAAGTATGCTTCTGATGAAATTGTATACACTGCAATGTATGTAAACATTTTTATTTTTAACGTAAGAAATCAATTAATGTTTCTAAAAGAAAATGTATAATATGATACGTAATATATTACTCAATTTTTTAAATTATTTTCAATCTCCTTTCTTCCTCTTGCCTCTATTCAACGAATTAGAATTATATGTGATACGAAAGCAAGCGGTATTTCCTCAAATAAGATAATCAAATCATTAAAATAAAAATTGAATAATAAAAAGATCATAATTCTCTCTAATCTATATTTTTGTTTGGATTTACTTCACAATCCTAAAATATCTTTTCCGCTTTTATAACATCATCTACTTGTCACGTAACTTCGAGACCCGCACGTTCCTATTTTTTTTACGGCGAGTGAAAACGAATCTTTCTCCTTTCCCTATAGTTAAGAATTAATTAATAATACGATAACTGTTCAATAGAAGTAGTACGATATAGTTCAATAAGTGTTCGACAGCTACTCAATAATAGTTTATAATGGTTTGATAATTAGGAACGCTTAGCTATTTCTATTACATTACTAAAAATATTATTATAATTAGTTGCTAAATTAAAATCATTGGCAAATCGTCATTTAAAAAAATTGTAAAACAAATACCATATCTATTTAATAAAATCGCGTGTGAAAGAAGAAAAGAGAACATGAGAGTTGGAGAGAGCGCAATGGGTAGGAGAGAGAGCGCGAATACTATGGTAAGTATAGGACCGCAAAGTGAGACATAGAGAACTGCATTCTATTAGGTGTTAAACTTAATTCCTATCGTTCGCTACTAGAGGGTGCTGGCTCGAACGCTGAAGTTATATGTCTTTTGTAGTTTAGACATCGCCGAAAGTGATTCAATCCTCACAGGTTAGATTTCTCGACGCCAAAGAGATTTTCCAATCGATTGAAAATGTATCGCGATAAGCTGTTTTTCCGACATGTGCTTCTTCATTATTTCGACCTCAAGAAAACCGCAGCTGAAGCGCATCGCTTATTATTCGAAGTGTATGGTGATGAAACTCCATCGGAAAGAACATGTACAGTTTGGTTTGAACGCTTCCGAAACGGTGATTTTGATGTGAGAGACAAAGAACATCCAAGACAGCCGAAAAAATTTGAAGATGTCGAGCTGCAAGAATTGCTTGAAGATAATTCAGCTCAAACGCTTTTAGAGTTGTCGAAACAGTTAAATGTTACTCCAATGGCCGTCTCAAAACGCTTGCATGCCATGGGAAAGATCCATAAGGAAGGGAGATGGCTACCACATGAGTTGTTAGAAAGTGCCAATTCAAATCGTTTGACTATTGCGACTTTTTTGCTTGCCAGGCAAAGAAAAAGAAGTTTTTTGTGGCGCATCGTGACTGGCGATGAAAAATGGATTTATTTTGATAATCCCAAGCGGAAAAAATCATGGATGGACCCCGGCCTACCATCCGCTTCAACGTCGAAGAGGAATATTCACGGGCATAAGACCTTGCTGTGCGTTTGGTGGGACCAGGAAGATGTGCTGTATTACGAACTCTTGGGTCCAAATGAAACCGTTACAGCTGATCGCTACAAACAGCAATTATACCGATTGAATGACGAATTGATGCAAAAAAGATAGCCAACAATTGACGCAAAGTCATTTTGTTGCGTGATAACGCTCAACCGCATGTCGCGAAAAGTGTGAAGCATACATTTCGAGAACTTGAATGAGAAGTTCTGCCGCACCCAGCGTACTCTCCAGACTTGGCACCGTCGGATTACCATCTCTTCCGATCGATGCAACACGCACTTACGGACATACACTTCTCCAGTTACAACAAAGTCCAAAAATGGGTGGATGAATGGATCGCCTCGAAAGACACCGCGTTCTACCGTCGTGGGATCGCCCTGTTGCCGGAGAGATGGGAAAAAGTAGCAGAAAAAGGAGGAAATTACTTTGATTAAGATATTCCTTCATCTTCCCTTCGAAACAAATCGATTTTCGAGACAAAAAAACGATAGGAATTAAGTTTAACAGGGGTGATCCCGATTGACTACGGCTTGATTGGACACCATAGCGACCGGTGCTTAGGAGCTTTGTGGTCTCAAACGCTGTGAGTGGCTCGTGTCCAATTGAGCCGTGTCCAACTGGGTGCCACCCAGTTTAACACCTAATGTGC
Organism: Trachymyrmex cornetzi; assembly: GCF_001594075.2. Lineage (NCBI taxonomy): Eukaryota > Metazoa > Arthropoda > Insecta > Hymenoptera > Formicidae > Trachymyrmex > Trachymyrmex cornetzi. Next base: position 186,485 of record NW_017299674.1, read on the forward strand.
GTTCCGTATCGCGTATGATGCGCATGATGCATCCATTGTCCTTGTTTAACATTTGGTGAGCAACAAGGATATACGACGCATTATGCGCATCATGCGAGAAACGGAACGCACCCCTAATACAACGGTTGGGGGGGGGCGGGGGAGAGAGAGACAGAGAGATGGGAACAGCAACGGTTTAGAAGAAGAATGCAAGAGAGAGAAGGAACGAAATCCCTTTCCCCCTCTAAAACGGACCCTGGTAACGCGTTTCTCTCTCTCGGACCCAGCGTCTAAGATGCACTTTCCCTTCCCTGACTCTTCTCTTACACACACACGCACGCACGCACGGAACGCATATACAGTGAGGGCAAAAAGTATTCGTACAAGGAAATTTTTTATAAACAAAGCCTTATTAGTAGAAAATAAACATTAATTAGCAATTTTATATAATGAATACATTCTGTTCTTACATTAACAAATGAGCTTCGCATATATTCTTGATTTTAGAAGCTAAATTTTTCGACTGTACGAATACTTTTTGAGCATTCAGTAGAATTTTTAATTTTTGCTTATTTTTCAGATGATATATTTTCTATAATTAATACACATTTTTTTGATATATATATTAGGTGTACAACTTTGCTTCCGCCGTTTTCCTATAGATGGCTTTAGCGGTAAGTGATGGTCGAAATAAATATATCATAGAACTCATACAATAAACTTGGGCATCTGTCAACATAACCCCATAGAAACATTAGTCGATTTGTATCTGCATTATAAAGATATTCTCTATTGAAAATGTTAGTTTACGAGCCAAATTCTCATTTGCGGGAGGTTTTAATTTTCTGCTTCAATATGAAGAAATCTGCGGCTGAGGCTCATCGAATGCTCTCAAATACTTATGGTGAGGCCGCTATTAATGAAAGAACGTGTCGTGAGTGGTTTCAACGCTTCAAGCACGGTGATTTTGACGTCGAAGACCGGCATAACGGTGGAAGAGAGAAGGTTTTCGAAGATGCAGAATTGAAGGGATTACTTGATCAAGACTCGTGTCAAAATCAAGAAAAATTGGCACAATCATTGGGAGTGACTCAAAAAGTCATTTCAAAACGCCTCAAAGTCATGGGAATAATTCAGAAAGCAAGGAAATTGGGTATTTAAAAAATATACAATCTATTTTCAGTATCAGGCTGCTCCTCGCCCTGATGAAGTGGACTGCAAGGTTCACTAAACGTTAGCATTCCAAGAATGGATCTGGACACGGAGAAAATCCGCGAAACGCATAATGTTTATATAGAAAGCACCCGTGGAAGCCTCAACAATAATTCAATCTATTTTATTCTTTACGAATAAATTGTTAATTACCCAGCAAAAAATGAGCGTCAATTAAACGTCGAATCGACGTCAAATTGATGTTGAAATCATCGTATTGATATTGATTCAACATCAATTCGATAATTCATTTCTGGCTAGATAATATTTACTGTATAAAAATAGTTTTTGAAAAAATATTTTCTTTTTACGAATATTTTTTGCACTCACTGTACATATACGCACTAACAGAGTGAATTAGAACCCGCCTGTATACATTACTCTCGTTACATAGCGCGTATCGGCAGCGTATCCGACAGTATCTTCGCCGGCAACGCCATTCCCTGTGACGGCATCCCCTATGACGTCTTTCCCCTCGCCCAGTGACGCGAACGCCACTTACTGGTTGCTGTACCCGTGGTCCAAAATCGGCCGAGTATTACTACTCATATTTTTAAAACTCTGTCGCGCAAACACTTGCCAGTAACTGAAGTTCGCATAATCGTTCTTCTGGAAGGAGGGTACTGTATGCGTTATGTGTAGCGCAATGTGTCGGTTTGCTTCTGTAGTGAAGTTTAGTTTCGACATCACGAGACAGAACAATAAACGAGACATCAAGGAAATGACCGTCATCGTGTAACTATACAGTCCGACAAGATCGACAAATTATTCGGCACATTTTGGAAAGACGAATGATTATTGCATAGTATGTTCAAAATGAAAATCCTGCTTTGCGTCGTGTCATCGTACAAACAATTCGTCGTTGTTTAAGAGAGGCGAGCCTTCGTTCTTGTTCTCGTGCAGAAGCGTCAATGGCTGCGTTCAGTGGACTCAATAGTTGAGTGAGCGCTCGCTGTTCTTGATGTATTCTTCCAGATCTGCTGATTAGGTAATCTATAAGAATACGTCAGTAGTAGCGAACGCTCACTCAACTATTGAGTCCGTTGAACGCAGACAATTACACTCATGCATCGTCAGGCTCGGCTTCAATTTGCACGTAATCACATTCATTGGACCGCAAGGCAATGGAGAAATGTTTATTTTTCTGATGAGTCGCGTTTCCACCTTTACGGCAATGATGCTCGTATGTGCACTTGACGCCGACAAAGGGAGCGTTATAAGAGATGTTACGTTATGCCAATGCGAGCTCATAACGACTGTTCAGTGATGCTATGGGGATGCATTTCATCAACAAGACGGACTGAATTAATAATCTGCCACCTCCAGCAGTCACAGGCATTCAATATACTTGAATGATTTTCTCCAGCCTCATGTTTTGCCCCTCAGTATCAGTTACGTCAGAACTTTATATTCATGCAGGACAATACTCGGCTCGATACGGGAAATGTAGCGTAGCGTTTTATTGAACGACGTGACATCACATTGCTCCGTCATCCTACTAATAGTACGGATTTAAATCCGAACACATTTGGGACAAGATGGAACAACGATTAAGCCGCCGCGATGAACAGCCACGCAACTTATACGAGCTGGGAGAAGCGCTTAGGCAGACTTGGAATGAAATTCCAATAATTTTAATCCAGAGATGCATAAACATGCGACAACGACTAGAAGCGGTGATTAATCGGAGAGGAGGAAACACACAATATTAAATCTACGTACACATACATGTCCATCTCCACCCCACACACACGCACGCCCGCACGCACGCGCACACCATGTGCAAATTCTGACCGGCAACCTCCATATGGTGCATATTGTGGTGGTGATCCCGATTGATCACGGCTCGATTGGACACCACCAATCACAGCGACCAGTGCTTAGGAGCTTTGTAGTCTCAAGCGCTGTGAGTGGCTCGTGTCCAATTGAGCCCTGTCCAACTGGGTGCCACCCTATATTGTGTAACGCTAATATCGGCGGTAAAAATTATTTTTCAAAAAATGGTAGGAGCACTTCAAACATCCCTATCAAAAAAACATCACATAATAATGTAAAGAATATGTTTTACACGAAAGAAAGTTTTAGTTTTCGACATTTGTATTAAATTTTTCAAGAAAAATCTTTTTTACTTTATAGAGTATCGAAAGCCTACGTCATTTTAGAAAGTACAATTTTGTTCTCTTTTTTACAGAACTGAGGAGATTTTGTATTCCGTATACCTGATCAAAGTTGAAGCTTATTTTTTAATTTTAAAAGATCGACTTCAAATTATTATCGTTTGTAATAAAATTTTTGTATGTAGGCATGATTTAAAGCATAGTTTATGTAACGTCTGACATAATAAAAGATTAATAATGACGAACATCACTAGCCACGATGCAAGTATCGTTGCTACAGCAACGATAATCTCGGTGCCGGTCGCGAAGCCAAAATCATTGCTATAGCAACGATATGCTCGACGCGTGACGTAGGCCAAGAAACCGAAGCGCGATGTCACGCGATAGTCACGTGATCGCACAAATGAAACTGCTGACGCAGTGCGCCTGCGCGAATTAAAGCTTAATTAGGATCATTTTTTGATGTAATTAATTAGATCTAAATAAAGCGCTGTGCATAGCAGTGAAACTAATAATGCGTACACCTAGCTGCGCTCAGAGCGTGGGCGCCAAGTATTCTCGACATTACACTAAAAAATACCCGTAATTCAAAATCTATACTTAATTAATTAGCAATCATCATATCGTTATGATGATTGCTGACCAGAGGAATAAAGTACTAAAAATTTTGACAAATTTCTATCGGAAAAGATGCTGGGGACACTTGCGCAAATAAAACGCAACTGATGAAATAAACGCAACGCACTCGAGAGCCGATACATCTAAGGCGATAACTTAATTAAATAATCATTCAGAATGATCGTAGAACAAGAATCGTTGTCGGGATCGCTGCTGGAACCCCTCATACGACTTGAAATAAAAGCATTTGTCTTAAATTCGGAATTATTAGCATTGCAACGACCGTTACCGGATTAAACAAAGAATATTCCAGAACGTTCTAGAACAGGACTCGGGACGAAATGCAATTTTCGGCCGATTTTCGAGTTGGCTCCGCTTTCCGCTATCCCTCTCACCTCACCGCCCCGCGCAGTCCAAATGCCGATCGACGCTTAGGAGGTCGATTTTCGAGCGACACCTCCGCGTTCACCCACCGGATTCGTACCTCGGTATAGATCATCGTATCCCCAGCATATTCCCTGACTTTCGCCGGCACGTGAGTTCTGTCCAGTGGCTCTGGGCCTTCCTACCCCCATCGTCGCGGGCTTGACCACGAGCACGCGGCCGCCTTCCGAGAGAGAAGCAAGCGCTCCAACAGAGCGCCCCGCCGCTCAACTTTGTTTGCCCTCGCCCCTGTCGCTCGTCCTACTCCTGTCCTACTGGGCCGCAAAGGAAAAGGATTCGAAGTGATTTCGATTTTTCTTCTTTTTCTTTCCTCTCGAGCCCTGATGCGACACCGCGTTGCGTAGAGTAGAGTATAAAGGCGTTATTCGCGCACTCTCATCCGCGTGCATATAAAAATACAAGCAAGACAATGTTCGCAGGAGCGCAACATGGGCCAGACGACAGCAGGCCTTGCGTTCTCTAATCAAAGAGTATCACCGCGTCGTGGCTTTCAATCCGCGGATCTTTACAGACCCTCGGTGAACGCAGGAGAGGCCTGAGTACCACCCAGTGTTCAGAAATCATCCAGGTCCGCAGCCGTCGCGCCCTACTTCCCGAATTCTCCCGCGGGTCATAAAAAGAGGTTGTGACGCATATCGTGAGGGTGGTGCCTCGCTGACTCGCTGATCTTACTATTTTTCTCTTGTCTTTTGTCATATATTTTTTTTCTCTTTCTCTGTAATAATAAAAAGATCGCTACGACTAGTCACATATTGTTTTATTACTTTCCTTTTTTTTTATTCGCGCGGGTATCACTCCGCCGCGCTGAAGCGACTCGTCTTTAAGGGAGTTAAGGTTTCCGCTCGGCCCCGACTCTCTTCTGTCTTCCTTTTTCACTCTGACGGATCATATCCATCGCAAGGAGCCCGACCCTCCGCGTCTTCCGTTCTTGCGACGGCCTCTGAAAAACCAGGACGTGACAATTTTCTAATCTTTTTTGGCTCATCGTCCCTTTTCTAAGTTTTTTTTTGTTCAGCGCTCCCTTCGCGGATAATCTGGTAAATCGGATAACCGACAAATTATCTCTAAATAAAGCAAAAAAAAATTACAAAAACGAATAAAAAATTTACTCCCACAGCGGTGCTCCGCGCACGACACAAAATCATGCACGAATGTCCGCGCTCTATTAATAAACCCGGCAAAACAGGCACAAATGCATTTACTTCGATCATTCCGTACAAGAAAACATTAGCCAAAAAAGATTGCACATAATAAAAAAACAAATCTTTTATGTCGTATAACTTAAATTAATGTGTATGGAAAGTTGATTGACATATTAGATTTTTATAAAAATGCTTAACTGTATCATTTGTATAATGAAGTTAATATTTAAGTATTCGTTATGAAAAAAATTAGGGAATTAAATTTCTCTGGCGTGTTCTTTTGCCCATTTGCTCCTCAACGCCCCTCTATTGCCTTTAAGACTAACAACGGCCCCCTAGATCTCAGCGCCCACCGGAGGGTGATAACGCCCATTAAGAATCTATGATTTAAAGCATTTTAAAGTTGTGGTTTTAAGCCTTAAAATGCTTATTTCAAATATTGCTTCGTAATTATTTTTCGCAAAGATACGTAAACCTTTATTTTATTCTTTTTAACGCCAATTCTGAATGATCCTTTAACTTTAAAATAGAGTAACTTCGTCAAAAATGATCGTAATGACATTTTTATAAAAACATTTTAAAGATTGAAATCTCTACTGTTGATATCGGTAATTGATGTTTTAATCCGACTGATCCTTTACGGAACTATAAGGAACAAATAGGTACCCGTCAAATGTGAAAATTTTGTTCAAATTTTACAAATGTCTGTGGCGTAGAGTAAAATTCACCAAAAAATGCGGTTTAGAGCAGTCAAAAAAATGAATCTATATCTCCAAATTGCTTTTTTATTGAGCGTTGTACGATTTTTTTTCATCGAATTATTGAATGTTGAAGTAAAAAAGATTACTTTTGCTTCAACGTTCAATAATTCGGTGAAAAAAAATTGTACAACATCCCATGAAAAAGCAAATTGATTGGTAAAGATTCACTCTTTCGATTGCTGTAAATCGCATTTTTTGTAAATTTTGTTCTACGTCATAACAGTGAGAAATGACAATGGAATCGATGTTGAATCAACGTCGATTCGATTTCAATTCGATGATTTCGACGTCGAATCGACATCCATTCGATGTCGACTCCATTGTTATTCATTAATGGGATAGACCTTTGTAAAAGTAAAATTTTTCAGATTTGACGGCTACCCATTTTTATCCGTATATCTCCATAAAAGATCAGTCAGATTGAAATATCATGATATCGAAAGTAGAGATTTCAAACTTTCTAATGGTTTTCTGAGTTTTTATCTATGATGACCTTTCACCGAATTATGGTGTTCTGAATATTGAGCAATTTTGAGCGTGTTCGAAAGTGTTTCCTATACTTGGTTGAGTAGTGTAAGTCAGTTTTTTTGAGAAAAAAACACTCCAAATTAAATCACACTCATAACATTATACTTATCTTGAATATACACGTAAACTCATATTATAAAGATTGCCGCACAGTCCACTTATTGTCAGTATCTGCATTCAGCAGAAAGAGTAATTTTGGAACATGTTGCAGTCATCTTCGAAAAATATGTCACAATTCTGATACGGGATATTTTTAGGAGGTTATCTCTTACACCATTACATATTACAAATTCTTCAGACGTGACATTTTCCAACATTTCAATGTACTTTTAAATGCGACTGCGGTTTTTGTTAATTCATTTTTCAAAGATTTAATTTTATACAATAATTTTATTATATGACGAAGGATTTGGAATAAAATTATCTCTAATTTTGGTAAAACTACATATCACCGACGACCTCACCGATTACAATGACCTTCACATTTGTTGTTAAGGTCATGACCATAAGTCACCTCGAATTTTAACCGTCGCTCGTTATTCGTATCAAGTTATTAACAACAAAGTTTAAAAAAACAACAGTCTTTTGACTGCTATGGCCCGTTTCTACCAACGCAGTTTAAAAAGTTAATCCCTAGTGACGTTTGATTAACCAAAGTTTAGTAAAATATTGGCTTCTACCAATTTTTTTCTTAAGTTTAAACGTATATAAACTGAATTTAAATTGAACGGCCAATTTTGGCTGTTTAGAGGCAGTTGAACTGCGGTTAAGAAATATTACTAGTGTCAAACATGGCATATAACCTCGTACTGTTATCTTCCGATAACGAGGATATTATTATTGAACAATTTAATAGAAGAAAAAGAAGATTTAAACAACGTATTAATTATTTTGAGGAACGATATAGTTTAAAATGCGATTTCGATTTAGTAAAGCATCAGTGTTAGAAGTTTTAGAAAATATTAGAAATGAATTAGAATTCGGGACTGACAAGTAAATGAAAAAATTATAAAATAAATTTATAAATAAAAAATAATAAATAAAAATAAAAATAAAGATAATAACAATAATAAATAATAAATAAAAATTTATAAATAAATTTTTTTCTGAAATTATTTTACGAATATTTACAATTACAAATATAAATTAAAAATTTTTAATTAATACAAATAATTCTTTTTTAAGAAATAAAGCAGTATCTCCTAGGGAGCAATTGATGAAATTCAGTAGAAGACGTACTATTAAACTTTTATTCTATTACTTTCCAATATTTGTCCTTCTTTTTACAGGTTATCATATCAGATCTTTTATTTTCTATCACATCTTTATAATGAGTTGCTAAATCTATTAAAATAATTTTCTCGGCCTCCGAAAATTCGCAGCACATTTACGTTGTTTATTACTTATTATGTCTTCTACGTTCATTTTTAATTTAATTTGTAACGTTATGTTCCTTACACGAGTATTCACATAACACGATGCTGCACGTTGCCGTACAATACTGTTAGAACCAATATTGGACCAATCAACGACTGAGATTTAGTAATTTCTTTAAGTTATGACACATAGGTTATAAGTTTAGCTAAACGTTTGCATTGTAACGGTGATAGAAACCAATCAGCGCCAAATCTAGATTTAGTTTTAACAAAAGTTTGGCTAAACTGGAGATTAAGGCAAAAGTGGTAGAAACGGGCCTATATGAAACAAAAATGTTCTATTTTAAAATATATTTTACTACTTTTACGCGAAACAACTTTCACCTCATTGACAAGCAATTTAATAATTTGATGCCATCATCAAGCATCATATATTATAAAGATGTTAATATGTTAAAATTGTTAATAAATTTATTGCGAAAAATATTACCTCGGCCGGGACTTGAACCCGGACTTCTTGTATTCATTACGAGCGTCCTAAGCCATTAGACCACCGAAGCCTTAGTAATATTCTTCGCAATAATCGGTACAATAAGGAAACAACGTCTTTCTTTCAGGCGACGTAATCTAAACAATATCTTTGTTTTAGACCGTATATGTGAGAAACACAATCAATACTAGAAATTTAAAATGCCTATTACGTCGCCTGAAAGAAAGACGTTGTTTCCTTATTGTACCGATTATTGCGAAGAATATTACTAAGGCTTTGGTGGTCTAATGGCTTAGGACGCTCGTAAGGAATACAAGAGATCCGGGTTCAAGTCCCGGCCGAGGTAATATTTTTCGCAATAAATTTATATAAGGTTTTTAGCACATTGTCAGTTTAATTTAACTTGTGATATTATTGCAGTAGTTTAATTGCGTTAGATGAAGTCCGGAAAAATTTCGGCGCGCAGTTTGAATAACTACAAAAATATGATATATATGCATGTACATATATAATTTACGTAATATTGCATCTTAAGTTGCAATATTATTGCAATATTGTAATTTCAATATTATTGCAATATTACATGCCCTGTAGGATCGAAATTTCCATCTCGAAATCGGCGCTTCTGTTTGTCTAGTTAGAGCATCCTCTCCATAAACACGACAAATTCTTTCTGCGACTTGCGCAGCGTTTTTCCCTTTTTTATAATAAAAAAGTAAAATTTGTCGGATATGTTCCTGATTTTCATTCATTTTCAAATTTGATTGGATGCGTCAGTATCGTTCAAATCTATGATCAATCTATTTCAAAATGTATGAAATAACACCTTTCCAACGATATATAATCAAATACGTCACAAAATAATGGCACGTAAAAAATCGACCAGATCTCCATCTGTTGGCTACATGTAAAAAGACTTTTTCCCTAACCTAATATTATTATTGGATGAATATCTTGTTAATTAGACATTGTTGTTTATATTTTTGAACTGTTTTACTTTTATTCTTTTCTTTTAATTTTAGACATTGAATACAATATCAGCGGAAAAGAACTCTACCATCGTGTTTCCGCTACCAATCGATATGATGACATATTTTATGAAAGCTTTACCGAGGGAATAATTGTGTGAAAAAGAAAAAGAAAGAAAACGTACGTCACATTTTGCAGGATACAACAACGGAGAAGACGATCAACAACTTTTGAAGATTTATGAAAGATGTTTGGCGATTTATTCGTATATTTGACATGCTTGCGTATTACATCCATAGACTGTGTTCGGGGAGTGTGCTATCAGTACTATTATGATATATTCTCTTTTTACTGGCAGTGCAACCATAAAATAGATACGATGGACAAACGTACTAAATCAAAATATTAATATGCTTAATTACAGATCAATAGCAGTAGCGATAGTTCTTCCAAAGAACTTATTTGTTTGTATAACTAATACCCGAGTAGAAAATTGGATCTGGTCAACCTGACGTATGAATAATGCCGGAATTGCGCCCTGTCGAGGTATGCTGACTTGGCATCTGAGCAGGAAACACGTAGGCATGCCCTACTAAGGAATGCTAGACTTATGCCTTACTGAAAAATGCCTGAATTGCGACCTAACAACGGAAAGCTGGACTTGGGCCAGAATAAGACGTACCTTATGTGACTCTGTTTTATTTTTCTTTGCCAAAAAATTAATCAATAAATTGTTAAGTTAGGTTCTTAGACGAAACGAACGAACTGCATTTTTGACAATCAGCTTCTTGAGTCTACGACGAAATAAGTTATAATTGTGGAGTTCACAACTAATTGTCATGGAAAGTAATAAAAAAAAAACAAGATTTAATTCAGCAAAAAGTAGATAGATATCGGAAAGTTCGCCGTATTGATATGAGAGAATTTCTTGATATAGCAAGTAAGCATCAATGAAAATGTAATTTTGTTCTAATAAATATCAATGAAAATGTTGATATTTAAAATCAAGTAAATCAAAATTGCAGCTCTTCCATTAATATACTTTATTATAAGTCTAGATATATTGTTATTTTTTTTTTGTTATATCTCTATTACGGATTGAAAATCCATTATACAGACACCCATTCATACAAATACATAGGAAAAGAGAATTATTTTAATATACGGAGTGTCTTATTTTATATTTGACAGTCAAATATTTGTAATCGCCGAGTTTTAGAAAAAAATGGTTCAGAAAAAAGTTTTGTGATTCTAAGAGGGACATAAAATGGTACCATTGGTTTGACCTTGGGTGGCGTTGTAAAGGTTAGGGCAAATTCACATTGAATTTTTTAAATGAAACTCCACACACTTTTCATTGCATATTCTCATAGAAACACTTTGACAGTTTCTCGAAATACTTTAATAAAATATTTTCTAAATAAATACTTTTTGTGTTATAAGTCTTGAAAATTACACTACTGCTGGCATTAGTATTATTCAAAGTGTCCGATTGACGGTTAAAACGGTTACAATGCCACCCAAGGTCAAACCAATGGTACAAAAGACGTTATTTTGTCACCGTTATTCCTCTTCAATTCTAGGACTTTTATTTCAAACTTGCTTTTACTGTTTCCTTTATCTACTATTCTTGTTTACGGTGATTAAAATGAAACACCTTTATGTATTTTAACAATGTATCTTTTCAAATACAGTCATAATTCTAAAATGTACGTTTAAAAATGTTTATAAATGTTCATTTAATATTCTTTGTATGTTATACTTTGTATACTATTATAGATACAGTCATATTTCTAAATTTAAAAATATTGTACTTTTATTAGTTTGAATGCTGTAACTTGATAAAGACATCCAAATCAAGGTTTGAGAATTCGATTACGTGAAACGTCAGACTGTAATCGAGTATAATCACTCGGGCTCAGACAATTGACTTAAATGTTCCCTGAAGTGAAATTTAGTAACATTTCGGCTGGCGTATAACCTGACTATATAAACTATTTAAGTCAATATTGAATAGTCAGTATATTATATTTGAAAGGGCATAAAAAAGAAAATTTTTAGTTCAATGATTAGGCCCAAGTAAGCAATTCCCAACTAGGGCATATCCTACATTTTATGATCAGGCCCTAATCACGTTGCATGATGAGTACCTCACCAGTAGAGCAAGAATAAGGCATACCCTATCACTTCCTGATCATGCCCAAGTGAGGAATTCTCAACTAGGGCATACGCTGCACTCTCTGATCAGGCCCTAATCACGTTGTCTGATCAGTACCTAACCAGTAGAGCAAGATTAAGGCATACCCTATCACTTCCTGATCAAGCCCAAGTCAGGAATTCTCATCTAGGGCATACCCTACACTCTTTGACCAGGCCCTAATCACGTTGCCTGATTGGTACCTAACCAGTACAACAAGATTAAGGCATATCCTACCATTTCCTGATCAGGCCCAAGTGAGGATATGACCAACTAGGGCATATCCTACGCTTTCTGATGAGGGCCATTTAATACGTAACGTTACATTCAATATCAGGGCCCTATTAGAGAGACTGCCAGATCCGTACCTGATCTGAAGTAGGGCAAGCCATACCTGAAGAGAGCCATACGAAAATTTCTACTCGGGTAACTATTTTTTACGCTCCCTTATTCGACGCTATATATTGCACTGTAATTGCCTTATCTCGAGAGCTACAGTAATCGCAGTGGAAATATGGCTATCACTTATACAGGATTGGCAACGTTACCTCAGAAAAATAACTGGCGCGTTAGTGGTACCGTTCTTTTTCCTAAAAAGTAATTCGTTATCGTTACTCGTTATTGATTTGCAAAAGTAACTCATTATCGTTACCATCACTCAAAATGTAACGAGTCGTTATTTTTTTGTTATTTTTTTTTACACTAATAGAATATTATAGCGTTTTTCAGTGGTAGAACTCAGTGCACTTTAAAGCTGTTATACACAAATCGATGTAAAGATGTATGCTTAATAAAAATATAGAAACGAGTTATACCTCGAAATCATCAATACATTTTATTATGCCATTCGATAAAATATCGAATAGCTTTGAGCATTTTATCAATAGAGATATCTCATTTTTACATTCAGATTAGAATGTAGTGCGCACTAGTTCTACCAATGAAAAACGCTATTATTTTTTTGTTTGCAGGGGGAGAAAAATCTTTGTAAGCCCAACCATCCGAGGACGACTCAAAGAGATGTCCTCGGATGGAAGGGAAGACACCCAGGGCCCGAGATCCCTGGGCGTGTAGGATTCGATGCGGCTGCATCCCTGGGGATGATTGTCCCATCGTCTAACTATTGAAAAACTCCCCCCCCCCCCTATGAGCAACTACCGCACGAGCACTAAGGAGGATGCCCCGGAATCGTCTACTCGACATTTCATGAGGGCAGATTTTTGCGATAAATATTCTAAAGAGAAGTCAGAATTCCATCTTTTAGTAGAGAAATAAAGCTCAAAATCTGATAAATGTGTATATATATATGTATATATACAGGGTGTTTGGCGACTACCGCATTTTTTGTCATACGTGGGTAGAACAGCCTATACTGAATCAAAAAGTCCTGTACCATTTTG